>NC_139820.1:23691826-23719326 GCF_963457635.1 Microchirus variegatus
CAGGTACGAGTCTCAGTGGACAGGTCTGAGTCTTAGAGGACAAGTCTGAGTCTTAGAGGACAAGTCTGAGTCTCAGTGGACAGGTCTGAGTCTTAGAGGACAAGTCTGAGTCTTAGAGGACAAGTCTGAGTCTTAGAGGACAAGTCTGAGTCTCAGTGGACAGGTCTGAGTCTTAGAGGACAGGTCTGAGTCTTAGAGGACAGGTCTGAGTCTTAGAGGACAAGTCTGAGTCTTAGAGGACAGGTCTGAGTCTCAGTGGACAGGTCTGAGTCTTAGAGGACAAGTCTGAGTCTTAGAGGACAAGTCTGAGTCTTAGAGGACAAGTCTGAGTCTTAGAGGACAAGTCTGAGTCTTAGAGGACAGGTCTGAGTCTTAGAGGACAAGTCTGAGTCTTAGAGGACAAGTCTGAGTCTTAGAGGACAAGTCTGAGTCTTAGAGGACAGGTCTGAGTCTTAGAGGACAGGTTTTTACTTGGTTGTGTTTACCTCAGTGTGTGTGTGTGTGTGTGTGTGTGTGTGTAGGTACCTGGATAACGTAGTAAACAAACACACAGTGTCTCTGAACATCCCTCACCTTCACGCTCTCCTGACCAGTGGAGATGAACCTCCACCTGAGATCGACATCCTGGACCTGATCAAGGCGTCCTATGAGGTCAGAGCACAACCATCACACCGGCGCCCCCTACAGTCTGCAGTCTGTGGCACAGTCTGCACTCTGTGGCGCCCCCCACAGTCTACAGTCTGTGGCACAGTCTACACTCTGTAGCGCCCCCTACAGTCTGCAGTGGGTCAGTCTAACTTTCTTCTTCTTGTCTTCAGAGGTTCGGCAGCCTGCGCTCTGATGTCATTGAGCAGATGAGGTTCAAACAAAGGTTAAAGGTCATTCAGTCTCTGGAGGACACAGCCAAGAGGAGCGTGGTGAGTGACTGACCTGCAGAAGCTAACATGCTAGTGCTAACATGTGAGTGTTCATGTGTGTGTGTGTGTGTGTGCAGGTCAGGGCGATGATGACAGAGTCTGCGTTCAGCATCGATGAACTGGACCAACTCTACTGTCTGTTTAAGGTGATGATGTCACTTAGTTAACTCACTGTGTGTGTGTGTGTGTGTGTGTGTGTGTGTGTGTGTGTGTGTCTAATCACATAAAGTTTACGTAATAACAACAACAAAATAATGATTATTTGTTATTATTATAATAATAATACTTAATAAAAGCGTGACTCCGCCCCCTGTGTTCTGGCGTCCTCAGTCCAAACACATGACCAGCTGTTATTGGGGGTCCAGCAGTTCTGCAGCAGAGCGTCATGACCCCAGTCTACCGTACCTGGAGCAGTACCGCATCGACCCGGCTCAGTTCTGTCAGCTCTTCACGGCGCTCGCTCCCTGGGTGTGTGGAGGCCACACCCCCTCGCTGTCGGCACGCCTCTTCAGACTCCTGGACCAGAACCACGACGGACTGGTCAACTTCAAAGAGTTCATCACTGGACTCAGTGAGTCCTGGTTCTCCTGAGGACCTGGTCACACCAGAACCAGACCAGAACTGACTTTGTTCATTTGTGTGTTTGTTTGTTTGTGTTTGTGTGTCACAGGTGTGATGTATCATGGAGACATGACGGAGAAACTCAAACTGTTGTATAAGCTCCACCTACCACCAGGTAACTGTGTGTGTGTGTGTGTGTTTGTGTGTGTGTGTGTGTGTTTGTGTGTGTGTTTGTGTGTGTGTGTGTGTGTTTGTGTGTGTGTGTGTGTGTGTGTGTGTTTGTGTGTGTGTGTTTCTGTGTGTGTGTGTGTGTGTGTTTCTGTGTGTGTGTGTGTGTGTGTGTGTTTATGTGTGTGTATGTCTGTGTGTGTGTGTGTGTGTGTGTGTGTGTGTGTGTGTGTTGCACTAAAGTAGAATAACAAATGTAACCTTTGCTCCAGCTCTGTGTGCTGAGGAGGCGGAGTCAGCTCTGGAGGCCACGACCTTCTTTACTGAAGAAGAAACACGAGGTAATAACTGATCAATAATAATAAGATCATCTATATGAACTTATTCATCAACTCTGTGTGTGTTTGTTTACTTCACAAAAAATCATGATCAATATATTTTAATCACTTAATTTAAATTTCTAATTCTACTTCAAATCTCTTTTTCCTGTTGCTCCTCCCCTTTAATCCAGACTCCTCCCTCATGTCTCACCTTGACTCTGTGCAGCAGCAGGACGTGACAGGTGTGTGTTGCTGTGATATATAAACAGGAAATATAAGATATACATTATACAAAAATACAGATCACATATATACTGAATAAAATATATGAAAATAAATGTCATTTAAAATAGATAAATAAACAAACAAACAAACAAACTAGGCATAATGTCTTAACCAGGGAAAATAATTCACCAAAATAAAGCTGTGTGCGTTCGCCAAACAGGAAGTGTAATGATTGTCATGTGAACAGGTGACGACAGGAAACAGGAAGTGTAATGATGTTGTGTGAACAGGTGACGACAGGAAACAGGAAGTGTAATGATTGTTGTGTGAATAGGTGACGACGGGAAACAGGAAGTGTAATGATGTTGTGTGAACAGGTGACGACAGGAAACAGGAAGTGTAATGATGTTGTGTGAACAGGTGACGACAGGAAACAGGAAGTGTAATGATTGTTGTGTGAATAGGTGACGACGGGAAACAGGAAGTGTAATGATGTTGTGTGAACAGGTGACGACAGGAAACAGGAAGTGTAATGATGTTGTGTGAACAGGTGACGACAGGAAACAGGAAGTGTAATGATTGTTGTGTGAATAGGTGACGACGGGAAACAGGAAGTGTAATGATGTTGTGTGAACAGGTGATAACAGGAAGTGTAATGATTGTTGTGTGAACAGGTGACGACAGGAAACAGGAAGTGTAATGATTGTTGTGTGAACAGGTGACGACAGGAAACAGGAAGCAGGAGATGGAGAGAAGAAGAGAGGTGAGAGTGAGTGAATGAGTGAATGAGTGAGTGAATGGCACCTCCTGCTGGTGAACACGAACGTTGACGTCTGAAGAGACATGCAGATCAAGTGACCTCTGACCTCTGACCTCTGCAGAGGTGAAGGACTACAGGTTTTATCTGAGGATGTGGACCAAAGAGAAGGAGACCAAGACTGAGACCATCAAAGACCTGCCCAGGATCAACCAGGTGAGCCACGCCCCCTCCCTGACACACACACACACTCACACACACACACACACACACACACACACTGACCTCTGACCTCTGACCTCTCTCTGTGTTAAAGGAACAGTTCATAGAGTTTTGTAAAACTCTGTATAACCTGTTCAGCGAGGAGGAGGCGGAGCAACAGCTCTATCACGCCATCGCCACCGTGGCCAGTCTCCTGCTGCGTATCGGCGAGGTCGGCAAGAAGTTCAATAACGGCACAAACAAACCTGCTGCTCAGGCCCCGCCTCCTGTTCAGGCCACGCCCCATGACCTTGTGGAGGGGGCGTCATCCGAGTCGCAGGTGTTTCAGGCACTGGCCGACGCCCAGCTGGAGACTGTGGCTCCTCCCACGCCTGACGAGGACGTCAGAGACGACACGTCGGCGTCGTCCTACTCCGTGGTGAGTTCAGGCTCGCTGCCGTGTGATGACATCAGTGATGACACAGTGTTGGTGGGCGGCGGTGAGCAGAGGCGGGGCAGCGAGCAGGGGCGGGGCAGTGTCCTGGACGTGGATTGGTCGATCACCTTTGAGCAGGTGTTAGCGTCCCTGCTGACCGAACCGCCGCTCGTTCACTACTTTGAAAGGAAAGAGAACATCCAGAACAAGATGGCCGCCTGTAAGGCCCAGAGGGCAGTGGAGCGTCAGATAAGCTCCGCCTCTGACCAAGAAGTCTCCCAGAATTCAGTCTGAGTCACATGACCTGAATCAGATGATGACATCACTGTTGGTTGGTCTGAAGTGCAGGACGCTCACTGACCGACGCGTGGGTGTGGCTAAAAGAATTGGCCACGCCCTTTAAACAATGTTTCACTGACATGTTTTAACATTTGTCTGAATCTAAAGATGTTTGTGGTGAAATATCTGCTTTTAAATCTGAGGACAAGCAGCAAATAACAGCCACCAGGGGGCGACTCTGACTCTGCTGCTTGTTAGAATGGTGTCAGTTATAAGAGTTCATGTTTTCAGTCTTTACTGATGAGAAAAGACAAAAATGAGCTGTCACATTCTCATATATATATATACTGTATACATACATATATACATATGTGTATATACACATATATACTGTATATATGTGTATATACACATATACAGTAGATGTGTGTACATATTTATGTAGACATATACAGTATAATACTATATACTGTAATATATACATATACATACAGTATATGTTTATATATATATACATGTATAAATATGTGTGTGTGTATATATATACGTATGAACAAATAACCAGTTTGTATCTTAGTTTAATGACTGAACTGTTTTCATCTGACGTGTGATGACGTCACTTCCTGTTGTTATTGTTTGAATAAACTCAATTCTCTTGTGTCAAAGTCGTTGATTGAAACATTATTATTTCACATTGCACTGAAGTGACTCCTGCCTGCAGGGGGCGTTCTAACCATAGACATGGTTCTAACGTCTCACACGCTCATCATTTCCGCTTTGACGATGACGTATATCCGCACATAAAACAAACCCGGGAAAAATCTCACTCAGAACGAAGAACCAGAGCCGCGTTAGAACATCCGTCATGGGTCAGGACTATCACGTCATCAGGTGTGTGACGTGTGAGGTGTTCCAGGTCCAACAGGTGAGTGTGTGAACACACACACATGTACACACACACATGTACACACACACATGTACACACAGACACAAACACACACACACGCACACACACACATGTACACACACACATGTACACACAGACACACACCCCCCCCACACACACACACATGTACACACACGCACACACACACGCACGCACACACACACACACACACACACCGAGATTCGTGAATATTTTCAATGATCCTGACTGTTATAACACACATATGTTTACATGTATATGTATGTACGTATAGATATATACGTACATACATATATATATTTACTTGTGTGTATATATATATATTTCTATATATATGTTATTATAGAAAATATCGTTATATTACTGCATCGTTTTTGCATAAAATCGCCTCTAAATCCCTCCCACTGTCAAACTGTCAATCTGTCAATCATTTCCTCAATTTTCAAAAAATATTTTATTTTTCCAATAAATATTTAATTGTTTTTTAAATGTATTTTTAACAACTCTTTTATCTTGAATCAAATAATTTTTTTCGAAATTTTTTTTTTTTAATTGTCAGATTTGGACGACATAGTATATTATGACGTTTTTGTCAAATTTTGGACCCAATTTTTTTTTTTTAATAAATGCTCAGATTTGTACGAAAATTGAAACGGGGCTCCATTAATACTGTCTGTTTATACTTGTGGTGCACGCGCTTAACTCGAGGTGAAACTACTCTGAGTTGAACAAACTAACTCAAATCAGCTGTTGTGGAACCGAAAAAACTCAGAGTTTCCTTTCTCAGAGTCGATCAACTCAGAGTTCAGGGTTAGAGTTTGTTGAACCTGCTTTGTGAAACAGACCCTGGTCTAGTGGAAAAACCTGATCACAACAAGAATAAAGAGACTCCCAACTTCCAAGAAACCACCAGCAACACACAAACATAAAGCATGTTAAAGGTTTATTAAAACCAAGCACAAAATGTCTGCTGACTGTGAGAGGTTAGAGGAAGTCCACTGCAGCTGGGATGTTCAGGCCTCTTAATCGATTTCCTCCTGTAACGGACCAATCAGCTCCCAGGATCCACCTAGACTCATTCACTCAAACACACACACACACCTGCAACCCATCACACACACATGCAGACACATACACACAAGGAAAAAGTGGTCACGACCCTGAGGTCGTAACAAGTGTAGTATGACGTTTTGGTCGACGACATAGTATAGTTTGACTTTTTGGTCACATTTTGGACCAAATTTTTTTTTCCAAAAAATATTCCAAATTTTGGACGCGTAATATAGTATGCCTTTTT
Source organism: Microchirus variegatus (assembly GCF_963457635.1). Classification (NCBI taxonomy): domain Eukaryota; kingdom Metazoa; phylum Chordata; class Actinopteri; order Pleuronectiformes; family Soleidae; genus Microchirus; species Microchirus variegatus. The sequence goes on from NC_139820.1 coordinate 23,697,913, forward strand.
TTTCCTAAAATCAGGAAATGTTTCAGGTTCCATTCGTTTTTCTTTCTTCTCAAACTGACCTTTGACCTCTGAGGCACCAGTTTATTCAGTGATGTCTCACACTGAAAAGACAAGTCACTTGTCACATGATTGTTTTTCTCAGGTCAAGAAGGCGACCACCAGGTGGAGCTGTAGAGTTTGTGGAGAGAAGCAGTCGCTGCTAAAGGTCACGTGACAATTTGAATTATGTACTTCCTAAATACTTGAAATATTCCTTTATTTAATTTCATTACGCACTAATTATATATTCATCTGTCATTAAAATAAATATTTTTTTCCATTTAATGAATATTTATTTATTGATTTAAAGGAGTTTGGGCGTGGCTCAGCGGCCGACTGCAGACGTCACGTTCAGAAACTAAACGCTGCGAGGGGAGGAGCTACGCTGGAGGAGGAGCAAAGCACTTGGTCACTATGGTAACCAACCTTCCCACAATGCACCACAGCTTGTTTGATTGATAGCTGATGTGTAGGTATGTGTTTGTGTGAGAACAGTAGAGAGGAGGGTGAAGATGAAGACAGGGAGGAAGACGGTGAGCTGACTCAGACGAGCCGCTGGAGCAAATACCTGGATGCACCTGTGGAGGCGGAGCCAGAGGCGGAGCCAGAGCCAGAGCCAGAGCCCAATCAGGGAGAGGGGACGGAGGACAGACGACGTCTCCATGGCAACAACAACAACAACCGGTGTGAACTTTGTTTAAAAATGTCACAATAAAATTTCAGTCAAAACAAAGCATGACCTTTGACCTTCTGTGTTGAGACAGGAAGAGGAAAAGAGAAACAGCTGATCAGGTAAATGATGACATCATCTCTGACCTCTGACCCCTGACCTTTGACTGAACCTCGTCCTTCTGTTTCTCAAGAACGATCGACCTGATGAACCATCATCCTCAACCAGGACCACCACTCTGAACCAGTCCAGACCCAGGACCACCACTCTGAACCAGTCCAGACCCAGGACCACCACTCTGAACCAGTCCAGACCCAGGACCACCACTCTGAACCAGTCCAGAATGAGTCCTCCAAGTCTGGGTTCTAGTTCTAGTTCCAGGTGGACACATTTCCTCAGTTCAGAACCTTGTGTCAGTGGGAGGAGTCAACTAAAGTGTGAGGTTGGTGACATCATCAGCAGGCCCCGCCCTCTTCCCCCTGCCTCCATGTTTGAGACTGAAGAGGATTTCAGCGTCGACTGAGTTCAATAAAAACAACAACAACGTGAATCGTTTATTTTCTTTTATTGTAAATAAACGTTTGATCGATGATGTAATAAAGCAGGAAACTTCATGTATTGATTATTGACTGAGCTCCAGCTCTTATTGGTTCTCACCTGTTCTCACAGGTGATGACATCAGGGCTGCTTGGCGTACTGGGTGGAGTTGAGTACAAGTCACCGTCATCAGTGAAGCCCATTGGACAGCATGAGTGACAGGTACTCAATAAGGGAAATATAACTTCTGATCTGAAGGTTTTTAAATTGCCCACTAGTGGGCAAGTATTGAACTGCATGAAAAATATATAATGTATATATAATTAATATTGAACACTGCCCTCGTGTGGGCAAACATGACATATCATGGTGAGTTTCATCCAGTGCCACTACAGTATTTAAACTGAGCTGAATTAAACTTCATTCACTGAAGGATAACAGAGTATATAAAGTCCACTAAAGTCTTATCACTTATGGTGCTGGTAAAGAATTAAATGATAAAACTTGAATTATTACAGAAATATGTATCACAAACTTTTTGACACTGTTTTACCATCTTTTGTCAAATGTTTCACAGTCAAAATGTGATTTATTTTAGACAAAAGACACTGTTTTCTTCACTTTTAAGTTTTCACAAAGCATTATGGGTAATGGATTGGTTCACATGGTGGAACAGCTTCCTGGTGAACCAATGTGTTTTTACAAGGAGGGTCACATTTGATTTATGGATGCTGAATTATTCAGACTGCCCTCTGGTGGACAAAGGTGTTATTACATGTAAGGTCAAATCTGATTTATGGCTGCTGGGTTCTTCAAATTGCCCTCTGGTGGAAAAACGTGTCATTACAAGTAAGGTCAAATTTGATTTATGGATACTGAATTATTCAGACAAAGGTGTTATTGCATGTGAGGTCAAATAAGATTTTTGGATGAGAAATCATTCAGACTGCCCTCCGGTGGACAAAGTTGTTATTACATGTGAGGTCAAATCTGATTTATGGCTGCTAAAATCTTCAGACTGCCCTCCGGTGGTCAAAAGTGAAAACGAAAAGCTAATGTGCTAACATACAAATGCTAACAAACAAAAAGCAAATGCACTGTTTGATTAAAATTTAATTTTTCACTGTCACAATTATAATTTTTAAATTGCAATGTAACCAATGTACATGTAAAAAGAAAAATCGCATCATCACTGATGCGTTCACTGACCACTGATGATGCATTCACTTGCCACTGCTGTGTTCACCGTCCACACTGATGCTACGTTCACTGACCACACTGATGCTGCGTTCACTGACCACTGTTGCGTTCACTGACCACAATGATGATGCATTCACAGAGCACTGACCACGCTGATGATGTGTTCACTGACCACGCTGATGATGCTTATGTTATGTTATGTTATGATTATAAAGTTATAAACATACATGTGATTTTATAGATAAAATGTTATATATACGAATATACAGTATGTATACATATATATATATATATATATATATATAATTATCTAAATAGTATTAAAATGTGAAAATAAATGTGTTAGTGAGACAATATAAAACAAGATGAAAGACTTATAGCTCCACTATGTACAGTATATACAATATATATATATATATATTACTTCTTTTTTTTACATGCAATTTAACCGTTTTCTTTCAGGCTGTCCGCTTTCGATAGTATTTTATATTGAAAACAGGAAATAGGACTGCGTTGTTTCGACCTCTTGATTAGAATTGACGTAAAGGAGAGAATATTGACGCACTTAAACGTTTGGTAGTGCAGCGGAAGTGTGTATCATCAAAGAAACATATCCAATATTAAAGTACATAAACATAATAAACGTATACAGATATAAAGAACGTCTCATTCATCAATCCATTTTGTCGACGGGTAAAAAAACGCATGAAAACAATGATATTTTGCCCTGCAGGGGGCAGTCACGGGCTCTACAACATCTACACTGAGAGAAGACACTGGCCGGATGTGACGTCTTCTCCTATTTCCTGCAGCGAGCTCCGCTCTGTTTGGTTTTGTCGGAGTTTTTGTCCGAGAGTTTTCATTGATTTAATCGATCATGTATGATCAGGACGAAGGTGAGTTTAATCGATCATGTCTGATCAGCACTTGCGTGCACTTAATCTCTAATTGAAGCGTTAGCAATTAGCTGCTCATGTTAGCATCCCCTCTGATTGAAAACATGCTTACGACGTTAGCTTTGTTTGAGCTAACAGGCTAATGAACCAGTAAGTGCTGTGATGTTGGTGAGTTAGTTGGGTTGTTAACTAGTAGTAGTTAGTAGTTAGACGGTGACGGTGTTTCACGGCAGATGATATCCATTGTATTTCCTGTAATCGTTGTTTATCTGTCACATGACATCTCAGAGCTAATATCGATCAGTGATCAGCTCTTTGCGTTTGCCAGATAATCAATATGATGAAGATGAGGATGAAATCACTCCGGATCTGTGGCAGGAAGCGTGTTGGATCGTCATCAGGTAACTTTACGTGGATTATGTGATCAATACTGTGTCGATAGATCGGGATTAGGGCAACATTTAGAAAAACTGCTGTTTTTGTGACACTGAATCAACAAAACATGACTGAAATAAATGACACGAGGTCAGAAATCACTGAATCCTCTTTGTTTAGGACCTTTTGTTGTTAAAATAAGTGAATGAATGTCGTGCATCATTATTGTTTATACTAACCCTAACCCTACTATACAGATTGACTTTAATAAGAGTTTTATATAAATCACATGTATACATTTTAGAAAGACTAGTATTATTTATGATTGTTCTAACGTTAAATCATTTAGTCTTACTTGCATATATATCATCTAAATGATATTGTTGTTTTAAAGCTGTGGTTATTATCAAGTATTTTAATGACTTTAAACAATCACTCAATCTCCTCACACAACCTGAATGTGAAGGATTCAGTGTCACATGACCACGAGTCGGCCGATGTGATCACATGACCTCTCACTAGCATCCAGCAAGTGATGATAATGTTTTATTAAGTCCTTTATGTTTCATCTTCTTTGGCCTCTCATGTCCATCTGTTTTCTACCACTTCATCGTCCTCATCAAACGCAGGTTTTTATTCTAACAGTGTTTTTGTTTATCGTTGTAGAGAAAATATTCTTACGACAGAGCCAGAAGTCTTCAGTCTGCAGAGTAACCTTTTTTCTCTTTTCTCAGCTCTTATTTTGTCAATCCTCTGTTTCTTCCAGCTCTTATTTTGACGAGAAAGGCCTGGTGCGGCAGCAGCTTGACTCTTTTGATGAGTTCATCCAGATGTCGGTTCAGAGGATCGTGGAAGATGCTCCGCCCATCGATCTTCAGGCTGAAGCTCAGCACACGTCAGGGGAGGTGGAAGAGCCGGTGAGCTGCAACATGAGCTTTAAAAGAAAAATAGTGCTGTGACATCATCGACATCAGGACATCACTGACATGTGTTTGGTGTTTCAGCCTCGTTACCTTCTGAAGTTTGAGCAGATCTACCTTTCAAAGCCCACACACTGGGAGAAAGATGGAGCTCCATCTCCTATGATGCCCAACGAGGCCCGATTACGCAACCTGACGTATGTTTGAGCAACGTTTCTCTTTCTCTGTTGGTGATGTTCTGGTCCTGTTCTCTGATGTTCTTTTATGTTCTGGTCCTGTTCTCTGATGTTCTTTTATGTTCTGGTCCTGTTCTCTGATGTTCTTTTATGTTCTGGTCCTGTTCTCTGATGTTCTTTTATGTTCTGGTCCTGTTCTCTGATGTTCTTTTATGTTCTGGTCCTGTTCTCTGATGTTCTTTTATGTTCTGGTCCTGTTCTCTGATGTTCTTTTATGTTCTGGTCCTGTTCTCTGATGTTCTTTTATGTTCTGGTCCTGTTCTCTGATTCTCTTTTATGTTCTGGTCCTGTTCTATGATGTTCTTTTATGTTCTGGTCCTGTTCTCTGATGCTCTTTTATGTTCTGGTCCTGTTCTCTGATGTTCTTTTATGTTCTGGTCCTGTTCTCTGATGCTCTTTTATGTTCTGGTCCTGTTCTCTGTTATTCTTTTATGTTCTGGTCCTGTTCTCTGATGCTCTTTTATGTTCTGGTCCTGTTCTCTGATGCTCTTTTATGTTCTGGTCCTGTTCTCTGTTGTTCTTTTATGTTCTGGTCCTGTTCTCTGATGTTCTTTTATGTTCTGGTCCTGTTCTCTGATGTTCTTTTATGTTCTGGTCCTGTTCTCTGTTGTTCTTTTATGTTCTGGTCCTGTTCTCTGTTGTTCTTTTATGTTCTGGTCCTGTTCTCTGATGTTCTTTTATGTTCTGGTCCTGTTCTCTGATGTTCTTTTATGTTCTGGTCCTGTTCTCTGTTGTTCTTTTATGTTCTGGTCCTGTTCTCTGATGTTCTTTTATGTTCTGGTCCTGTTCTCTGTTGTTCTTTTATGTTCTGGTCCTGTTCTCTGATGCTCTTTTATGTTCTGGTCCTGTTCTCTGATGTTCTTTTATGTTCTGGTCCTGTTCTCTGTTGTTCTTGTATGTTCTGGTCCTGTTCTCTGTTGTTCTTTTATGTTCTGGTCCTGTTCTCTGTTGTTCTTTTATGTTCTGGTCCTGTTCTCTGATGTTCTTTTATGTTCTGGTCCTGTTCTCTGATGCTCTTTTATGTTCTGGTCCTGTTCTCTGATGTTCTTTTATGTTCTGGTCCTGTTCTCTGTTGTTCTTTTATGTTCTGGTCCTGTTCTCTGTTGTTCTTTTATGTTCTGGTCCTGTTCTCTGATGTTCTTTTATGTTCTGGTCCTGTTCTCTGATGTTCTTTTATGTTCTGGGATGTTTTCTGTTGTTCTCTGTTGTTCTTTTATGTTCTGGTCCTGTTCTCTGTTGTTCTTTTATGTTCTGGTCCTGTTCTCTGATGTTCTTTTATGTTCTGGTCCTGTTCTCTGATGTTCTTTTATGTTCTGGTCCTGTTCTCTGATGTTCTTTTATGTTCTGGTCCTGTTCTCTGATGCTCTTTTATGTTCTGGTCCTGTTCTCTGATGTTCTTTTATGTTCTGGTCCTGTTCTCTGATGTTCTTTTATGTTCTGGTCCTGTTCTCTGTTGTTCTTGTATGTTCTGGTCCTGTTCTCTGTTGTTCTTTTATGTTCTGGTCCTGTTCTCTGTTGTTCTTTTATGTTCTGGTCCTGTTCTCTGATGTTCTTTTATGTTCTGGTCCTGTTCTCTGATGCTCTTTTATGTTCTGGTCCTGTTCTCTGATGTTCTTTTATGTTCTGGTCCTGTTCTCTGTTGTTCTTTTATGTTCTGGTCCTGTTCTCTGTTGTTCTTTTATGTTCTGGTCCTGTTCTCTGATGTTCTTTTATGTTCTGGTCCTGTTCTCTGATGTTCTTTTATGTTCTGGGATGTTTTCTGTTGTTCTCTGTTGTTCTTTTATGTTCTGGTCCTGTTCTCTGTTGTTCTTTTATGTTCTGGTCCTGTTCTCTGATGTTCTTTTATGTTCTGGTCCTGTTCTCTGATGTTCTTTTATGTTCTGGTCCTGTTCTCTGATGTTCTTTTATGTTCTGGTCCTGTTCTCTGATGCTCTTTTATGTTCTGGTCCTGTTCTCTGATGCTCTTTTATGTTCTGGTCCTGTTCTCTGATGTTCTTTTATGTTCTGGTCCTGTTCTCTGTTGTTCTTTTATGTTCTGGTCCTGTTCTCTGATGTTCTTTTATGTTCTGGTCCTGTTCTCTGATGCTCTTTTATGTTCTGGTCCTGTTCTCTGATGTTCTTTTATGTTCTGGTCCTGTTCTCTGTTGTTCTTTTATGTTCTGGTCCTGTTCTCTGATGTTCTTTTATGTTCTGGTCCTGTTCTCTGATGTTCTTTTATGTTCTGGTCCTGTTCTCTGATGCTCTTTTATGTTCTGGTCCTGTTCTCTGATGTTCTTTTATGTTCTGGGATGTTTTCTGTTCTCTGATGTTCTGGGATGTCGTGCAGGTACTCCGCACCTCTCTACGTTGACATCACTAAAACAATAATAAAGGAGGGCGAAGACCAGTTGCAAACACAACACCAGAAAACCTTCATTGGAAAAATTCCCATCATGCTTCGCTCCACCTATTGCTTGCTGAGTGGCCTAACAGACCGAGATCTGTGCGAGCTGAACGAGTGTCCGCTTGACCCCGGAGGTTATTTCATTATCAACGGCTCTGAGAAGGTAAGCTATGACCTGAGTTAGAGGTTAACCTGTGAGCTGGGTTAGAGGTTAACCTGTGAGCTGGGTTAGAGGTTAGAGGTTAAAGGTTAACCTGTGAGTTGGGTTAGAGGTTAGAGGTTAAAGGTAAACCTGTGAGCTGGGTTAGAGGTTAGAGGTTAAAGGTTAACCTGTGAGCTGGGTTAGAGGTTAGAGGTTAACCTGTGAGCTGGGTTAGAGGTTAACCTGTGACCTGGGTTAGAGGTTAGAGGTTAAAAGTTAACCCGTGACCTGTTGACATCATTGAGAGACTTGAGGCGACGCTAAGCTAAGTTATATGCTACACATTCCACACACTGTTCAGCAGTCAGACAGACAGGAAGTAACAGTGTGTTTGTCATGTGATCAGGTTCTGATCGCACAGGAGAAGATGGCGACCAACACAGTTTATGTCTTCGCCAAGAAGGACTCGAAGTACGCATACACGGCCGAGTGTCGGTCCTGTTTGGAGAACTCGTCCCGTCCGACCAGTACCATTTGGGTCAGCATGATGGCGAGAGGAGGACAGGTGAGTGTTGACATGACCTGTGTGCAGATGATGTTATAGCCCGTCTTCTTATTGGTGAAATTGTCTCTTTCAGGGCGTGAAGAAGAGTGCGATTGGTCAAAGGATCGTGTCCACCCTCCCTTACATCAGACAGGAAGTTCCTATCATCATTGTGTTTCGAGCTCTGGGCTTCGTGTCGGACAGAGACATCCTGGAACACATTATCTACGACTTCGATGACCCCGAGATGATGGAGATGGTCAGTCAAATTCTTACTTGTTGATCCAGATGGCGCCGCCTGATGTGTCGTCACCTATGATGTCACTGTGTTTCCAGGTGAAGCCGTCTCTGGATGAAGCGTTCGTGATCCAGGAGCAGAACGTTGCATTGAACTTTATCGGCTCCAGAGGAGCCAAACCTGGAGTGACCAAGGAAAGAAGAATCAAATATGCAAAAGAAGTTCTGCAGAAAGAAATGCTGCCGCACGTGGGAGTCAGCGACTTCTGCGAGACCAAAAAGGCCTATTTCTTAGGGTGAGTCCTGCATCATGTGACTCACCTGCGCAGGTGACTTGAGCTCATGGTGTGGAACTACGTGTCGCTGCGTTACAGGTACATGGTCCACAGGCTGCTGCTCGCCGCTCTGGGCAGACGGGAGCTGGACGACAGAGATCACTATGGCAACAAGAGGCTGGACCTCGCTGGACCGCTGTTGGCTTTCCTGTTCAGGGGGTGGGATTAAACTTTATACACACAGTATAATCAGGTTATAATGTTCAAATACAGCATTTTCATGACTATAATTATTGATTATTTGTTATTTCTTGTTTACGTATGGCAGCATGTTTAAGAACCTGCTCAAGGAAATCAGAATCTATGCTCAGAAGTTCATCGACCGAGGGAAAGACTTTAACCTGGAGCTCGCCATCAAAACCAGAATCATCTCTGACGGCCTCAAATACTCACTCGCCACCGGAAACTGGGGCGACGTCAAGAAAGCTCATCAGGCCCGAGCCGGGGTTTCACAGGTCAGCTGCTCACAGCAGGACTCACTCACTCACTCACTCACTCAGTCACTCAGTCACTCACTCACTCACTCACTCACTCACTTTGTGTCAGGTGTGTACATACATGTGTGTGTTTGTGTGTTCAGGTGTTGAACCGTCTGACGTTTGCGTCCACTCTGTCTCACCTGCGTCGAGTCAACTCTCCGATCGGCAGAGACGGAAAACTGGCGAAACCTCGACAGCTGCACAACACGTTGTGGGGGATGGTTTGTCCAGCTGAGACGCCCGAGGTAACCGAGGCGATGACATCACACCGACACCATGACCTCACAAACGTTGAGTTGATGACTGACGACTGTTTCAGGGTCACGCTGTGGGTCTGGTGAAGAACTTGGCGCTCATGGCCTACATCTCTGTGGGATCTCAGCCGTCCCCCATCCTGGAGTTCCTGGAGGAGTGGAGTATGGAGAACCTGGAGGAGATCTCACCTGCTGCCATCGCAGAGTCTGTCACTCACCTTCACTCTGAGACATAATAAAGCTCTGTCTGGTCTGAGGATCAGGGTCTAGTTCTAGTTCAATGAATAATTCAAAGGTAATGTTTTTGATGGTTTCAGTGCTACAAAGATCTTTGTGAATGGCTGCTGGGTCGGGATCCACAAAGATCCAGAGCAGCTGATGAATACGCTGAGGAAACTACGACGACAGATGGACATCATCGTTTCCGAGGTGAGCAGCTCTCATCTTTACCTTTATTTACCTGCCAATTTCTTTTAATTGTTTCTTTTTACAAACATGGAAAGAAGACAATAAAACAAAGAAAAAGAACAGTGGATTGTTATGTCTCCACACTGTTGTCATCAGTATGATTGTCCTTATCCTGTCTTTGTGTAAACCGTCCATTTCTCCCACTTTTCTCCACATTATTCTTCTTGAGTCCTGATCTTGGTGGATCTGCTTTCACCTTTAACCCTACACTGCCTGACACATAACACAGATACAATTGTACACATAACTTGGGAAAATGTATGAGAGTGTCATGCAGTAGTAGTACATCATGAAATGTGTGCATGTTACCATGACAACACCAGGGTTAAATAATTGAAACTTAATCCTTTAGGTGTCGATGATCAGAGACATAAGAGAGCGTGAGATCAGAATTTACACGGATGCCGGACGAATCTGTCGCCCCCTGCTGATCGTGGAGAAACAGAAACTACTGCTGAAGAGACGTCACATCGACCAGCTGAAGGAGCGAGAGTACAACAACTACAGGTGAGAGGTCACATGACGCAGGTGAGAGGTCACATGACAAGAACTCCAGAATTATGTTTGCTTGTTTTTAAATGTGCTATAGAATAAATATTTAAATAGAAATACATTTGACCTTAAACTGTGATATCAAGCCTTAACCAGTGATGACCAGTTGAGTTTGTTTGTTTGACCCTCTCTGGTCTCACCTGGTCTCACCTGGTCTCACCTAGTCTCACCTGGTCTCCCCTGGTCTTGACCTCAGTTGGCAGGACCTGGTGGCGAGCGGCGTGGTGGAGTACATCGATACTCTAGAGGAGGAGACGGTGATGCTCGCCATGACCCCGGATGACCTCCAGGAGAAGGGCGTGGCTTACTGTTCCACCTACACTCACTGTGAGATTCACCCGTCCATGATCCTCGGAGTGTGTGCGTCAATCATTCCCTTCCCTGACCACAACCAGGTACAGTGAGTGGGCGGGGCTTAAAGAAGGGAGAATGGTGATTTTGATGATCATGATGATGGTAAAAATCTCTGATTTCTTCAGTCTCCCAGGAACACGTACCAGTCTGCCATGGGGAAACAGGCCATGGGCGTTTACATCACCAACTTTCACGTTCGAATGGACACACTCGCTCACGTCTTGTACTACCCTCAGAAACCGCTGGTCACCACACGGTCCATGGAGTACTTGCGTTTCAGAGAGCTTCCTGCAGGTAACACATGTTTACCAGGGTCACCTGAGAACCGCCATCATATCACAGATGTTCTGGGTCTGAGGGCAAAGTTTACGACACTCACAAACCTGTTTTTCAGGCATCAACTCGATCGTTGCCATCGCGTCGTACACAGGATACAACCAAGAGGACTCTGTGATCATGAACAGGTCGGCTGTGGATCGAGGCTTCTTCAGGTGAGTCCTCACCCGTGACTCCGCCCATTTCTGATGATGAGACAGGACTCACTAAAGCTGTTGTCGCCTCACAGGTCAGTTTTCTATCGGTCCTACAAAGAGCAGGAGTCAAAGAAAGGCTTTGATCAGGTGGAAATCTTTGAGAAGCCGACACGTGAAACCTGTCAGGGTGAGAATACACCTGTCTGTGTGATGTGGATGGTGGGAGGAGCTAATGTTACACAACCTATTATAAGAACCCATTCAAATCCTCGTCAGGTATGAGACACGCCATATATGACAAGCTAGACGACGACGGGCTGATCGCTCCTGGAGTTCGTGTTTCTGGTGAGGACGTGATCATCGGGAAGACGGTGACGCTGCCGGAAAACGACGATGATCTGGACAGCACCAACCGCCGCTACACCAAGAGAGACTGCAGCACCTTCCTGAGGACAAGTGAGACGGGCATCGTAGACCAGGTCATGGTCACACTGAACTATGAGGGCTACAAGTTCTGCAAGATCAGGGTGAGCGCACACACTGACACACACACACACCTGACACACACACACACACTCACACACCTGACACACACACACACCTGACACACACACACACTGACACACACACACACACTGACACACACACACTGACAAACACACACACCACACACACACACACACACACACACTGACACACACCTCACACACACTGACACACACACACCCACACACACCTGACCCTTGTGTGACCTCTGACCTTGTGTCTGGACGTTGATAGAAAAACCTTTTGCTCTTTTTCAGGTTCGTTCTGTTCGAATTCCTCAAATCGGTGATAAATTTGCGAGTCGACACGGACAGAAAGGAACGTGTGGGATCCAGTACAGACAAGAGGTAAAGACTTTACTACATTAACTACATTAAACAGCAGTGACAGGAAATAACATGTTAGAGTTACAACCTGAGAAAAGTGACTCAGATTATCTGAATAATCCTGAGAAAGAAAACAAGCTTCTGTGTGGAGATTAGAAAGTCTTTGTCATCCTAGTGGACAAAGTTTAGTTTGTACTATGTGTGTGTATATATATATATATATATATATAAATATATATATATATATATATATATAAACACAACTTCTATATATAAAATATATTTATTTGTATTTCACCAAATCTTACGTCTCTGTTCATAATAAGACAGAAAGAGTTGTTTACAATATTATAGAGAGAAGAGAAACAAGCTCATTATTATTATTATTATTATATATTATATATATATTTTTTATATATAGTATATATGTGTGTGTATATATATCTATCTATATATATATAGATAGATATATATATATCTGCTCCTGGTCTCGTTCTTCTGTCTCTTTCTTCACCTCCATCTTGTCCTCTCTCTCCTCCTCTGTTCTTTTCTTTCACCACAACCGGTCGAGGCAGATGCTGCACATCTTTGAGTCTTTGTTCTGTCACAGATTTCTTCTTCTGTTCAAAGGCAGTTTTTTTTTCTCCACTGCCCCCTAGTGTTATTTCATTGTGTGAACTGTTGTGTTTCTCTGCTCTCCATGATGTTGTTTAACAGCTAAGCATTCTGGGTGGCTCTGCAATGAAGTTTGATATTTGACAGTACATATATATGTATATGTATATGTATATATATGTATAATGTAGTGTGTCTTTGTAATAAAATGTATATTTATAAGATGTGTGTGTGTGTGTTAAGGACATGCCTTTCACCTGTGAGGGAATCACACCTGACATCATCATCAATCCTCACGCTATCCCGTCAAGAATGACAGTCGGTCATCTGATCGAGTGTCTGCAGGGAAAGGTAAGAATCAACTGTTATTAACTATTATAATAACTGTACAACTCATTATAATAATAATAACTATAATAACTGTACAACTCATTATAATAATAATAATAACTATAATATCTGTACAACTCATTATTATAATAATAATAACTATAATAACTGGACAACTCATTATAATAATAATAACTATAATAACTGTACAACTCATTATAATAACTATAATAACTGTACAACTCATTATAATAATAACCCTAATAACTGACCCCTGCTGACCACCGATCGTCCCTTATTTTATTAATTAATAACAAAGTGTCCGTGGGGTCTTTAGAAGTTTTAGAAGTTGATAAATCAATTTTGGGAAAATTAAGTCCCTTAAAAAGTCTTAATTGCAATTTCATGAGGTATTAAATTTTGCACACTGCAGAAAGAATGCATGAATGTAATGTTAAGAACAGCCATGCTAACCCTGCACAGACATGCTAACCCTGCACAGACATGCTAACCCTGCACAGAAATGCTAACCAGTGGTTCTTAAATGAAGTTGTGAATTAACTTTTCCATAATGACATTTATTTAATCAACTTGTTTTCTCGGTGTCTCAGGTTTCAGCAAACAAAGGTGAGATTGGCGACGCGACGCCGTTTAACGACGCCGTCAACGTACAGAAAGTGTCCAACCTGCTGTCGGAGTACGGATATCACCTGAGAGGAAATGAGGTCAGTTTACTTCCTGTTGTCAAAATGATGAACAGAAACCGTGTCTCAATCCAGGGTCTGGATCCTGGGAGGACATGTCTCTGTCCTCTGTCCTCTGTCTCCACTGTCTCTGTCCTCTGTCTCTACTGTCTCTGTCCTCTGTCTCTGTCTCTACTGTCTCTGTCTCTGTCTCTACTGTCTCTGGGACATGTCTCTGTCTCTACTGTCTCTGTCCTCTGTCTCTGGGACATGTCTCTGTCCTCTGTCTCTACTGTCTCTGGGACATGTCTCTGTCTCTACTGTCTCTGTCCTCTGTCTCTGGGACATGTCTCTGTCCTCTGTCTCTACTGTCTCTGGGACATGTCTCTGTCTCTACTGTCTCTGTCCTCTGTCTCTGGGACATGTCTCTGTCCTCTGTCTCTACTGTCTCTGGGACATGTCTCTGTCTCTACTATACTTACACACTGTGACATTTCAAATAGAGTTGATGTTGAAACACAGAAATAATAGAAGAAGAATTGATTGATTTTTGTGTTCATTGGTTTATAATGAAGTTAATAATATATAGGGTTAAATATATAATAATAATATTATTAATAATAATATTATTAATAATAATAATAATAATAATGATGATGATGATGATGATGATGACGACGATGATTGCTCTGTGATCAGGTTCTTTATAACGGCTTCACTGGGAGGAAACTGACGTCACAGATCTTCATTGGTCCAACATATTATCAGCGTCTGAAGCACATGGTGGACGACAAGATCCACTCCAGAGCCAGAGGTCCGGTCCAGATTCTGAACAGACAACCGATGGAGGGACGATCACGGTGAGACTCCGAGTCTGGTTCTGCACCGGGTTATTCCTCTGTCTCTGTCTCACTCTCTCTCTGTCTGTCTCACTCTCTCTGTCTGTCTCACTCTCTGTCTCACTCTCTCTCTCCCTCAGTGATGGCGGTCTGCGTTTTGGCGAGATGGAGCGTGACTGTCAGATCGCTCACGGCGCCGCTCAGTTCCTCAGAGAGCGTCTGTTTGAAGCGTCTGATCCGTATCAGGTTCACGTTTGTAACCTGTGTGGACTCATGGCTATCGCTAACACCAGGACGCACACGTACGAGTGTCGAGGCTGTCGCAACAAGACACAGGTCAGACATTATCAATCAATCACGACAAGACACAGGTCAGACATTATCTATCAATCAATCAATCACAACAAGACACAGGTCAGACATTATCAATCAATCACAACAAGACACAGGTCAGACATTATCAATCAATCGCAACAAGACACAGGTCAGACATTATCAATCAATCAGTCACAAATATCATCTTGTAACGTTTCTGTTTCCTTGACAGATCTCACTCATCCGGATGCCGTACGCCTGTAAACTTCTCTTCCAGGAACTGATGTCAATGAGCATCGCCCCTCGTATGATGTCATCGTAGGCCGACAGCCAATCACACGCAGATGTAAACTTCATCAGCAGGAAGTTTGTTTTGTTTCAGTGTTTTTGTAAAAGTAGAATAAACACATTTTTTCTTTAATGCATGGTTCAGTTTCTGATTCCAAACAACTCAAATTATAGACCACTGCAGTCTGCTGAAGACCACAACAGTCTACTAAAGACCACTGCAGTCTGCTGAAGACCACAACAGTCTACTAAAGACCACTGCAGTCTGCTGAAGACCACAACAGTCTACTAAAGACCACTGCAGTCTGCTGAAGACCACTGCAGTCTACTAAAGACCACAACAGTCTACTAAAGACCACTGCAGTCTGCTGAAGACCACTGCAGTCTACTAAAGACCACTACAGTCTACTAAATACCACTACAGTCTACTAAAGACCACCACAGACCACTACAGTCTACTGAAGACGACTAAAGTCTACTGAAGACCACTGCAGTCTGCTGAAGCCCACTGCAGTCTACTAAAGACCACTGCAGTCTACTGAAGACACCCACAGACCACCAGTCTACTGAAGACCACCAGTCTACTAAACACCACTACAGTCTACTAAAGACCACCACAGACCACTGAGGCATTAAATGTAGAACAGTAATTGTTTTTTTTATTGAATGACATCACTTCCTGTGTAAAGCACAGTCTCTTCTCATTGGTCCACATACAGGAAGCATCAGTATGTATGTGTTCATTTATTTACAGTATTTATTGATGAAGGCTGAAAGCAGGTCTCTGTACGGAGAATTTGATCCATCAGTCCGCAGTCGCAGGATTCTGTGGATCCTCGGAGAACGAAGGACCAGGTTGTGACTGAAGCCGACCAGACTCGAGGTGAACCAGTACAGGGCCATGGACTGTGGGCGGAGTCAGAGAAGAACCAAATGTCAACATGTTTGTGGGCGGAGTCAGAGAAGAACCAAATGTCAACATGTTTGTGGGCGGAGTCAGAGAAGAACCAAATGTCAACATGTTTGTGGGCGGAGTCAGAGAAGAACCAAATGTCAACATGTTGCTCAGAAGAATGGAGGAAACAGTATTTTTTGAAAGATTGAAAATCAGAGACAGAATACGATGATGTCATATTCTCATAGTCTTGTGTTTGACAGTTTTACTCCACAGCTCGTTCTTATCTCAGACTCTGTCTCTGAGACAGTCTTAAACTCAGGGGACAGAGTCTAGGACAGAGTCTAGGACTCACACAGGGGACTGTGGCAGCGAGTGGTATCATCAGAACTGAGAATCCTCTGATGACGTTCAGCAGCAGCTTCTGAAATGATGTCGGATTCCGTCTCTGAAGAGAGAACACCTGAAGGACAAGACATGAGGAAGTGAGATGAACACCTGAAGGACAAGACATGAGGAAGTGAGACGAACACCTGAAGGACAAGACATGAGGAAGTGAGACGAACACCTGAAGGACAAGACATGAGGAAGTGAGACGAACACCTGAAGGACAAGACATGAGGAAGTGAGACGAACACCTGAAGGACAAGACATGAGGAAGTGAGACGAGGTCAGAAAGTCAATTGACCTCATATCTGTTGAAGGACTCACCTCAACAATCACCAGGTTAACGAGTCCCAGACAGACCGGCAGGATCCAGGTGGAGTCAGGTGAGGTGAGATCAGAGAACCAGAGAGCGCCCCCTACTGCCAGATCACACTGCACCTCTGCACAGATAATACACAGGTTTGATTCCTGCTCTCAGTCCTGGACCCTGATCAAACCCTTGGTCCAGACTCTTACCAGACTGATGCATACTCAGGTTCCTCAGAGCCAGACTGAAGCTGATCCAGAGCGGCAGCTGAACCCAGACCAGCAGACTGGTCTTTAACGGGTGACAGTTTTCTCTGACGTAGAGTTGGTTAACGATCCTTCGCAGATTCTTCTTGAACTGAACCCTGAAGAGTCCAAACACACGAGTGCTTTGTTTGTTTTAGAGACTTTAGGTGAGTACGCTCAGCCATAACAACATGACATTAGTTTGTGCGTGTGTGTGTGTGCGTGCGTGCGTGCGTGCGTGCGTGCGTGCGCGCGTGCGTGCGCGCCTGTGTGTGTCTGTTTGTGTGTGTGTTACCTGCTCTGTTTGTCTGTCCAGCTTCTTTCTCTGGCTCGGACTGAAACTTCATATCGAAGCCTCTTCGCCACATCAGCGATCTCCAGCTGCAGCGCCTCCACCTGTCAATCAACTGCAGGTTACTATGGTTACTATGGTTACCTTGCAGAACCTATTGATAAATCAGTTTGATTGATCAGACCTTGGAGATGATGACCAGCTGATAGGCGGCGAGTGGCAGAGTGACGAGTGACCTGACCGTCAGCGTCGCCACGACGATACTCAGCCACCACGGTAACCCGCTCACCTGCTGCACGCTAACCAGGAAGTGCTCACACAGGTGAACCGGGGTCGAGTCCGTCAGGCTGTCGTACCAACCGGGCACCGAATCACCACCGTGAACGCCTGACGCTGCCCTGACATGTGACCAACCACAACAGCCTGAGGTTACCGTGGATACAGGCCACTTCCTGTTTACAACTGAACAAACCCCACCAACAGGAAGCTGCAGGAGGCGGAGCCTCAGGACGCCACTCCTCACCAGCCCTCCAACACTCAGCATGATGACCACACCCCCTTTATCTGATGAGACAGGAACAGGAAGGAGGGTCAGAGACAGGACCCTGGTCCACTGTAGACCCTGGTCCAGACCCTGGTCCACTGTAGACCCTGGTCCAGACCCTGGTCCAGTGTAGACCCTGGTCCAGTGTAGACCCTGGTCCACTGTAGACCCTGGTCCAGACCCTGATCCACTGTAGACCCTGGTCCAGTGTAGACCCTGGTCCTGGTATCACAGGATCCCTGTAACATTGACTGGTCATCCCTTATCACATTTAACCGGGTTAACTGGTCAGCAGTTAAACTGTTAGCACAAACCTCCTGAACCAGAGTCCCTGACGCATTAATTCATCTGTAAACGTGACGTAAACGCACCTGAGTGACGTCAGTCGTCAAAGTCTCGTGCACCTTCAGAACGTAGGAGAATTCATCGGTGTTTTTTTTTTATCCTTTCACCTTCTTTCCTCCATTCACCAACGCGTCACACACATATGACGTCACTCTGTTTACCGTCGCGTGGCGAATGAATATGACGTAAACGAAGCTCGTTAAAACCAAAACTCAAAAGAATAAAAGAATGAGATTATTATTAATTTTCAATCAGAGAAACTTAGTTTTCAGTTAAACACGTAAAAGGACGAAGACTTAAAACAATAACCTCAAACCGGAAAAGAGACGCTCATACTTTCACAATAAAAGCCTAAACTGTCATACCTCGTCTTTCAGGTCGCTTCTGTCTTTTATTTTGAAATCTTGAAATCCGGAAACATGTCGCTTTCCTGAGTCTGAGCATCAAAGATGGCGGAGTTCAGCCAGGCGGGTCTCCTGGTGGCTCTGCTGCTCTTCACGGGCCTCACGGTCCGGGACATTTACCTCGGGAGTTCGAGTCCACAGCCCGGTCATTCTTCCGCCGACAGTCTCGGTGTGTCTCCGCCGACCACTGAGCCTGGGAAAGCCGCTAAATCCACCGTGTACTCCGGCCCGGTGCTCAGGTTCCAGTACTGGTGAGTGAGCGAGATAGCATGCTAAGCTAACGGCTAAAAACCGGGTCAATAATATTATGTTCGCTTTTTATACTTTGGTTGTTAAATAAATATTATTACAACAGAAGAAAAGGCGGGGACAAACATGCAGGGTTAGGGTTATATGTCCTCACCACACGTCCTCACCTGTCTCACACCTGTCTCACTCACCTGTCTCACTCACCTGTCTTCCAGTATCTCCTGAGGTTGCAGTAAAGTCTTCCAGGACTACTGTCTCACACACCTGTCTCACACCTGTCTCACTCACCTGTCTCACTCACCTGTCTTCCAGTATCTCCTGAGGTTACAGTAAAGTCTTCCAGGACTACTCTGTCACCGTCAGTCGGTTGTACCCAGACGTCCACATTGAGGGAGAGAACTATCCTCCGACTCCATTGAACAGGTGAGCTGTGACATCACCACATCAGTGTGGATGTTGATGACATAGAAGCTAACTCCGCCCCCTCCACAGGTGTGTGGGTCAGCTGATCTCGTACCTGAAGCTCATGTCCATCCTCGTCATTGTAAGCGGTCTGAACCCGTTCCCCCTCCTCGCCTTCCAGACTCCCAGAGCCTGGTTCTGGAGTCAGGACAATAAGGTCAGAAGAACGATGGCGTTACAGTGGGCAGCAGTTACCGTGGCAGCAGTTACCGTGGCAGCAGTTACCATGGCAACAGCACTTATGTCACATTCTTGTTTATGCAGATCTTTTCCTGTTTGATGGCTTTCTTCCTCTGCAACATGATGGAGACGCACTTCCTGTCGACAGGAGCCTTCGAGGTCACTCTGAATGGTGAGTCTGATGACACTACTGATGACATCACTGAGGACATTGTGGCGTTACGCAGATCGTTGTCCCCTCTCCCAGTGTAAGTTCCTGGTGTAACGCTGATTGTTGTCCCCTGGTTCTTAGATGTCCCCGTCTGGTCCAAGCTTCAGTCCGGTTACGTTCCAAACATCCAGGAACTCTGTCAGATCCTCGACAACCACTTGAAGATGAAGCAGATGGATCACGTGACCTTTTCGTCCTCTTAGACTCTGAGGTCAAATCCTCAGGTGATGATCATGGCACTTGGCTCGGAGTTGTACCCTCACCTGTCTCCTCAGCAGTGCCTGGCTCAGTGTGGCGTCCATGAAGGTCTGGTCCTAAAGCAGACTCTGCTGGGCCTGACCAGATTTAACCTGCCACTAAAGAGCGCACCCTGTGCACATGGTCACACACTACAGTACCCAAAATGCACCTGTTTGCTGAGGACTGTGGTTCAGGTTTAGTTCATTAAGTTTGTGTTAAACTGCGGTACTTCTGTTAGCTTCATGGACGTGATTTCTTAAGAATGTTGTCAAATAAAGTTTGAATTCAACATGAAACTAAAACTGGCTTTTATTTTCATACAGGAAATGAAATGATGAAGCTGGGAAAATCTAGTTTGATAGTTCTGTTTGATTGACAGGAGACCTGTCCACTGTGAGACACTCTCCTGTCCACTGTCCTGCTCCTGCATGTTTCAGGACTGAGAAAAACCCTGTTCTAACGCACCTCCTCCTAATTAAACACTGCCCCTACAGGTCAAAGTCATGAATCACAGTTGTTCTGACGAATCTAAAAAAAATCACATACATTAAAACGTATCTGATGTAAATAAATACATTTATTAAAAATATATGACTAAATTCTAGAGTGAGTGTAGAAGACGCTGGTGTGTGACGTGTCTCACACTGAGAGACAAACATGGACAAATGTCCCTTAAATGTGATTAACCTGGAATATAATTAACTAATATCATTTATTTTTATTTGTGATTTAAACAACAAAATAACTGATAAATACTTCAATAACTGAGAACCTAATACCAATAATTACTTTATTCATTTAAACTCTATTTGATGATCATCACCACTGACATCCTGCAGAGGGCGCTGCTGCCGATGGTTAAAGTCGCTACCAACTTCCGTCAGAAGAAGAAGCACCGGAAGCAGTAATGTAGCATATAGCAACGTTAGCATGAGCAGATCGGTGGGAATAATTCGGCGGTTTTTTTTCTTTGATGTTAAATCTTTTCATCTTTAATCCGCCGCTGAAGTCTACGTCACACCTGCACACCGGAAACAACAGCTTGCTACTTTCTGCTGAGTCCCCGTTTACCGCCAACCTTTGAGAGATTGTACGTCTGTTTCAGCAACAGCAGCGCAAAACCGAACCAAACCCTGTTTCTGCTCCTCACTGTCGCTGGTGTCCTCACTGGTGTCCTCACTGTCACTGGTGTCCTCACTGTCACTGGTGTCCTCACTGGTGTCCTCACTGTCGCTGGTGTCCTCACTGGTGTCCTCACTGGTGTCCTCACTGGTGTCCTCACTGGTGTCCTCGCTGGTGTCCTCGCTGGTGTCCTCACTGGTGTCCTCACTGGTGTCCTCACTGGACTGTCCTCACTGGTGTCCTCACTGGTGTCCTCACTGGTGTCCTCACTGTCGCTGGTGTCCTCACTGCTGTCCTCACTGGACTGTCCTCACTGGTGTCCTCACTGGTGTCCTCACAGTCGCTGGTGTCTCTGATGACATGAGTAGCTCTGTAAGTTGTTTTAATCAATCGTTTTCATTATTGACAGAGAAACTGTCTCTGACCATTGACCTCTCTCACTGTCTCTGACCTCTCACTCTCTCTGACCTTTGACCTCTCACTCTCTCTCTGAAT
>NC_139820.1:23726826-23784731 GCF_963457635.1 Microchirus variegatus
ATAATCAATACATGAAGTTTCCTGCTTTATTACATCATCAATCAAACGTTTATTAACAATAAAAGAAAAGAAACCGATTCACGTTGTTGTTGTTTTTATTGAACTCAGTCGACGCTGAAATCCTCTTCAGTCTCAAACATGGAGGCAGGGGGAAGAGGGCGGGGCCTGCTGATGATGTCACCAACCTCACACTTTAGTTGACTCCTCCCACTGACACAAGGTTCTGAACTGAGGAAATGTGTCCACCTGGAACTAGAACTAGAACCCAGACTTGGAGGACTCATTCTGGACTGGTTCAGAGTGGTGGTCCTGGGTCTGGACTGGTTCAGAGTGGTGGTCCTGGGTCTGGACTGGTTCAGAGTTGTGGTCCTGGGTCTGGACTGGTTCAGAGTGGTGGTCCTGGGTCTGGACTGGTTCAGAGTGGTGGTCCTGGTTGAGGACGATGGTTCATCAGGTCGATCGTTCTTGAGAAACAGAAGGACGAGGTTCAGTCAAAGGTCAGGGGTCAGAGGTCAGAGATGATGTCATCATTTACCTGATCAGCTGTTTCTCTTTTCCTCTTCCTGTCTCAACACAGAAGGTCAAAGGTCATGCTTTGTTTTGACTGAAATTTTATTGTGACATTTTTAAACAAAGTTCACACCGGTTGTTGTTGTTGTTGTTGCCATGGAGACGTCGTCTGTCCTCCGTCCCCTCTCCCTGAT
This sequence comes from Microchirus variegatus, assembly GCF_963457635.1. NCBI lineage: Eukaryota > Metazoa > Chordata > Actinopteri > Pleuronectiformes > Soleidae > Microchirus > Microchirus variegatus. The sequence continues at coordinate 23,727,531 of NC_139820.1, forward strand.
TGGGCTCTGGCTCTGGCTCTGGCTCCGCCTCTGGCTCCGCCTCCACAGGTGCATCCAGGTATTTGCTCCAGCGGCTCGTCTGAGTCAGCTCACCGTCTTCCTCCCTGTCTTCATCTTCACCCTCCTCTCTACTGTTCTCACACACACACATACCTACACATCAGCTATCAATCAAACAAGCTGTGGTGCATTGTGGGAAGGTTGGTTACCATAGTGACCAAGTGCTTTGCTCCTCCTCCAGCGTAGCTCCTCCCCTCGCAGCGTTTAGTTTCTGAACGTGACGTCTGCAGTCGGCCGCTGAGCCACGCCCAAACTCCTTTAAATCAATAAATAAATATTCATTAAATGGAAAAAAATATTTATTTTAATGACAGATGAATATATTATTAGTGCGTAATGAAATTAAATAAAGAAATATTTCAAGTATTTAGGAAGTACATAATTCAAATTGTCACGTGACCTTTAGCAGCGACTGCTTCTCTCCACAAACTCTACAGCTCCACCTGGTGGTCGCCTTCTTGACCTGAGAAAAACAATCATGTGACAAGTGACTTGTCTTTTCAGTGTGAGACATCACTGAATAAACTGGTGCCTCAGAGGTCAAAGGTCAGTTTGAGAAGAAAGAAAAACGAATGGAACCTGAAACATTTCCTGATTTTAGGAAAAAAAGGCATACTATATAGGGCCCTATGATTTCCGTGTTAACGGAATCGCGAACGGAATTGCGGAATTGGCCAATAAAAACGGAATCTAATGTAAAACGCGGAATATCGCGGAAATTGACATAATGTGACTGAAATGCTGTGATCGTGAGGAGAAGGAACGTTTGTCTGGAGAAATGTTACGGGGAACGCTCGTTCGTGACACCACCCGTGCATCTCCTCACAAACACTCACCCGGCCAGAGTCTCCCCCAGTGCGTGTTGCTTGTTTATTTACTTTATATACACTTTTTTTTCTAAACCGCGGAACAAGTGCACTGCGCCCGCATGTAACCGGCGAGCGTCTCCTTGTCCAGGTGCCGATTGAAACTCAAGTCACACCATCAAATACGCGATTATTACGGTTATATTGTTATTGTCAATTAAGATGTTATATTTAGGAATGCACCGATAATTCGGTGGCCGAACCACGGCGAGCAAACTGTGGAACATCACCTGTTAAATGCTGGAAAGTCTCTGCGCAAAAGTGAAACTTATGAACTCACCGCGACTTTCACTTCACACCAGAGAACATTCTCTCTTTGAACAGTTAACTAAAGACATCGGCTCATCTGATGCATCTGTTATTCCCTTAATTGCAGAGTTGTAGGGTTAAAACTGTGTGTAGAGAAATGATCCAGATGGATACGGAGAAGTGGACGGCGCAGGAGAGGGCGAACAGTACAGTGCAGGGGCGGTGCGCAGAAATCCGTCTGCACCAGATGAGGGGGCCCTTTTTTATTTATGTTAATTATTTTTCTTTTAAATGTGACCAGCATTGCATGGCTTGTTTTAAGATTCACTGGCATTTACTTAATTAGGATTTAACTTAAGTGAAAACAATTGAACAATTGAGAAGTTAGTGGATTCAAGAAGAATTTCAGTGGACGTTTTATTCACTGACACAAAAAGCACACATTCTATGGTGGTAAAGTAAGTATAAAAGGTAAAAAAATTGAATAGAAAAAATTTTAGACGGAAAAAATGGAATTCTAAAAAATTAAAACGGAAAAAACGGAATTTGGAGAAAAATAAAACGGAATTTGGAAAAAAATAAAACGGATTTCATAGGGCCCTATTCAACACAGCTCAGTTTAAATACTGTAGCAGCACAGGATGAAACTCACCATGATATGTCATGGTTTGCCCACAGGAGGGCAGTGTTCAATATTAATTATATATATCATATATTAATTATTTTCCATGCAATTCAATACTTGTCCACTAGTGGGCAATTTAAATACTTTTAGATCACAAGTTGTATTTCACCTTAAATGTAATCTCAAATTTAGCCACTAGAGGGCAGTTGAAATAAGTCAATTTCCATAAATTAAATTTGAGCTTGCATGTAATGATATGTTTGTCCACTAGAGGGCAATTTGAAGAAACCACCTGCCATAAATCAGATTTGACCTTACATGTAATAACACCTTTGTCCACCAAAGGGCAGTCTGAAGAATTTAGCATCCATAAATCAAATGTGACCCTCTTTGTAAAAACACATTTGTTCACCAGGAAGCTGTTCCACCATGTGAACCAATCCATTACCCATAATGCTTTGTGAAAACTTAAAAGTGAAGAAAACAGTGTCTTTTGTCTAAAATAAATCACATTTTGACTGTGAAACATTTGACAAAAGATGGTAAAACAGTGTCAAAAGTTTGTGATACATATTTCTGTAATAATTCAAGTTTTATCATTTAATTCTTTACCAGCACCATAAGTGATAAGACTTTAGTGGAGGTTAAATACTCTGTCATTCTCCAATGAATGAAGTTCAATGCAGCTCAGTTTAAATACTGTAGCAGCACTGGATGAAACTCACCATGCTCTGTCATGGTTTGCCCACACGAGGGCAGTGTTCAATATTAAATATATATATTATATATTTGTCATGAAATGTAATACTTGCCCACTAGTGGGCAGTTTAAATGTCTTCAGATTACAAGTTATATTTCACCCTAAATGTGATGTCATATTTAACCACTGGAGGGCGGTTCAAATAATTAAGTATCCATGAATTAAATTTGAGTTTGCATGTAATGATGTGTTTGAGGGCGGTCTGAAGAATTTTGGAGCCATAATTAAGATTTGATATTACATGTAATGACACCTTTGTCCATCAGAGGGCAGTCTGAAGAATCCAGCAGCCATGAATCAGATTTGGCCTTAATTGTAATGTCAAACTTGTCCACTAGAGGGCAGTTGAAATAATTAAGTATCCATGCATCAAATTTGAGCTCACATATAATGACATGTTTGTCCACTAGAGGGCAGTTTGAAGAACCCAGCAGCCATAAATCAGATTTGACCTTGCTTGTAATGTCAAACTTGTCCACTAGAGGGCAGTTGAAATAATTAAGTATCCATACATCAAATTTGAGCTTGCATGTTATGACATGTTTGTCCACTAGAGGGCAATTTGAAGAACCCAGCAGCCATAAATCAGATTTGACATTACTTGTAATGTCAAACTTGTCCACTAGAGGGCAGTTGAAATAATTTAGCAGCTATAAATCAGATTTGACATAACATATAATGATGTGTTTGTCCACCAGAGGGCAGTCTGAAGAATCCAGCAGCCAAAAGTCAAATTTGACCTTACATGTAATGACACCTTTGTCCACTAGAGGGCAGTCTGACCAATCCAGCAGCCATAAATCAGATTTGACCTTGCTTGTAATGTCAAACTTGTCCACTAGAGGGCAATTGAAATAATTAAATATCCATACATCAAATTTGAGCTTGCATGTTATGACATGTTTGTCCACTAGAGGGCAATTTGAAGAACCCAGCAGCCATAAATCAGATTTGACATTACTTGTAATGTCAAACTTGTCCACTAGAGGGCAGTTGAAATAATTTAGCAGCTATAAATCAGATTTGACATAACATATAATGATGTGTTTGTCCACCAGAGGGCAGTCTGAAGAATCCAGCAGCCAAAAGTCAAATTTGACCTTACATGTAATGACACCTTTGTCCACTAGAGGGCAGTCTGACCAATCCAGCAGCCATAAATCAGATTTGACCTTGCTTGTAATGTCAAACTTGTCCACTAGAGGGCAGTTGAAATAATTAAGTATCCATACATCAAATTTGAGCTTGCATGTAATGACATGTTTGTCCACAAGAGGGCAATTGAAATAATTAAATATCCATACATCAAATTTGAGCTTGCATGTAATGACATGTTTGTCCACTAGAGGGCAATTAGAAGAACCCAGCAGCCATAAATCAGATTTGACATTACATGTACCAACACCTTTGTCCACCAGAGGGCAGTCTGAAGAATTCAGCATCCATAAATCAAATGTGACCCTCTTTGTAAAAACACATTGGTTCACCAGGAAGCTGTTCCATCATGTGAACCAACCCATTACCCATAATGCTTTGTGAAAACTTAAAAGTGAAGAAAACAGTGTCTTTTGTCTAAAATAAATCACATTTGACTGTGAAACATTTGACAAAAGATGGTAAAACAGTGTCAAAAGTTTGTGATACATATTTCTGTAATAATTCAAGTTTTATCATTTAATTCTTTACCAGCACCATAAGTGATAAGACTTTAGTGGAGGTTAAATACTCTGTCATTCTCCAGTGAATGTAGTTCAATGCAGCTCAGTTTAAATACTGCTGCAGCACTGGATGAAACTCACCATGCTCTGTCATGGTTTGCCCACACGAGGGCAGTGTTCAATATTAAATATATATATATTATATATTTGTCATGATATGTAATACTTGCCCACTATTGGGCAGTTTAAATGCCTTCAGATTACAAGTTATATTTCACCTTAAATGTGATGTCATATTTAACCACTGGAGGCAGTTCAAATAATTAAGTATCCATGAATTAAATTTGAGTTCGCATGTAATGATGTGTTTGTCTACTAGAGGGCGGTCTGAAGAATTTTGGAGCCATGAATCAGATTTGACATTACATGTAATGACACCTTTGTCCATCAGAGGGCAGTCTGAAGAATTTATCAGCCATTAATCAAATTTGACATTACATGTAATGACATGTTTGCCCACTAGAGGGCAGTCTGAAGAATCCAGCAGCCATGAATCAGATTTGGCCTTAATTGTAATGTCAAACTTGTCCACTAGAGGGCAGTTGAAATAATTAAGTATCCATGCATCAAATTTGAGCTCACATGTAATGACATGTTTGTCCACTAGAGGGCAGTTTGAAGAACCCAGCAGCCATAAATCAGATTTGACCTCACATGTAATAACACCTTTGTCCACTAGAGGGCAGTCGGAAGAATCCAGCAGCCATAACTCAGATTTGACCTTGCTTGTAATGTCAAACTTGTCCACTAGAGGGCAGTTGAAATAATTAAGTATCCATACATCAAATTTGAGCTTGCATGTAATGACATGTTTGTCCACTAGAGGGCAATTGAAATAATTAAATATCCATACATCAAATTTGAGCTTGCATGTTATGACATGTTTGTCCACTAGAGGGCAATTTGAAGAACCCAGCAGCCATAAATCAGATTTGACATTACTTGTAATGTCAAACTTGTCCACTAGAGGGCAGTTGAAATAATTTAGCAGCTATAAATCAGATTTGACATAACATATAATGATGTGTTTGTCCACCAGAGGGCAGTCTGAAGAATCCAGCAGCCAAAAGTCAAATTTGACCTTACATGTAATGACACCTTTGTCCACTAGAGGGCAGTCTGACCAATCCAGCAGCCATAAATCAGATTTGACCTTGCTTGTAATGTCAAACTTGTCCACTAGAGGGCAATTGAAATAATTAAATATCCATACATCAAATTTGAGCTCACATGTAATGACATGTTTGTCCACTAGAGGGCAGTTTGAAGAACCCAGCAGCCATAAATCAGATTTGACCTCACATGTAATGACACCTTTGTCCATCAGAGGGCAGTCTGAAGAATTTATCAGCCATTAATCAAATTTGATGTTACATGTAATGACATGTTTGCCCACTAGAGGGCAGTTTGAAGAACCCAGCAGCCATAAATCAGATTTGACCTCACATGTAATGACACCTTTGTCCATCAGAGGGCAGTCTGAAGAATTTATCAGCCATTAATCAAATTTGACGTTACATGTAATGACACCTTTGTCCACTAGAGGGCAGTCGGAAGAATCCATCAGCCATAACTCAGATTTGACCTTGCTTGTAATGTCAAACTTGTCCACTAGAGGGCAGTTGAAATAATTAAGTATCCATACATCAAATTTGAGCTTGCATGTAATGACATGTTTGTCCACTAGAGGGCAATTGAAATAATTAAATATCCATACATCAAATTTGAGCTTGCATGTTATGACATGTTTGTCCACTAGAGGGCAATTTGAAGAACCCAGCAGCCATAAATCAGATTTGACATTACTTGTAATGTCAAACTTGTCCACTAGAGGGCAGTTGAAATAATTTAGCAGCTATAAATCAGATTTGACATAACATATAATGATGTGTTTGTCCACCAGAGGGCAGTCTGAAGAATCCAGCAGCCAAAAGTCAAATTTGACCTTACATGTAATGACACCTTTGTCCACTAGAGGGCAGTCTGACCAATCCAGCAGCCATAAATCAGATTTGACCTTGCTTGTAATGTCAAACTTGTCCACTAGAGGGCAGTTGAAATAATTAAGTATCCATACATCAAATTTGAGCTTGCATGTAATGACATGTTTGTCCACAAGAGGGCAATTGAAATAATTAAATATCCATACATCAAATTTGAGCTTGCATGTAATGACATGTTTGTCCACTAGAGGGCAATTAGAAGAACCCAGCAGCCATAAATCAGATTTGACATTACATGTACCAACACCTTTGTCCACCAGAGGGCAGTCTGAAGAATTCAGCATCCATAAATCAAATGTGACCCTCTTTGTAAAAACACATTGGTTCACCAGGAAGCTGTTCCATCATGTGAACCAACCCATTACCCATAATGCTTTGTGAAAACTTAAAAGTGAAGAAAACAGTGTCTTTTGTCTAAAATAAATCACATTTGACTGTGAAACATTTGACAAAAGATGGTAAAACAGTGTCAAAAGTTTGTGATACATATTTCTGTAATAATTCAAGTTTTATCATTTAATTCTTTACCAGCACCATAAGTGATAAGACTTTAGTGGAGGTTAAATACTCTGTCATTCTCCAGTGAATGTAGTTCAATGCAGCTCAGTTTAAATACTGCTGCAGCACTGGATGAAACTCACCATGCTCTGTCATGGTTTGCCCACACGAGGGCAGTGTTCAATATTAAATATATATATTATATATTTGTCATGAAATGTAATACTTGCCCACTAGTGAGCAGTTTAAATGCCTTCACATTACAAGTTATATTTCACCTTAAATGTGATGTCATATTTAACCACTGGAGGCAGTTCAAATAATTAAGTATCCATGAATTAAATTTGAGTTTGCATGTAATGATGTGTTTGTCTACTAGAGGGCGGTCTGAAGAATTTTGGAGCCATGAATCAGATTTGACATTACATGTAGTGACACCTTTGTCCATCAGAGGGCAGTCTGAAGAATTTATCAGCCATTAATCAAATTTGACATTACATGTAATGACATGTTTGCCCACTAGAGGGCAGTCTGAAGAATCCAGCAGCCATGAATCAGATTTGGCCTTAATTGTAATGTCAAACTTGTCCACTAGAGGGCAGTTGAAATAATTAAGTATCCATGCATCAAATTTGAGCTCACATGTAATGACATGTTTGTCCACTAGAGGGCAGTTTGAAGAACCCAGCAGCCATAAATCAGATTTGACCTCACATGTAATAACACCTTTGTCCACTAGAGGGCAGTCTGAAGAATCCAGCAGCCATAAATCAGATTTGACCTTGCTTGTAATGTCAAACTTGTCCACTAGAGGGCAGTTGAAATAATTAAGTGTCCATACATCAAATTTGAGCTTGCATGTAATGACATGTTTGTCCACTAGAGGGCAATTGAAATAATTAAATATCCATACATCAAATTTGAGCTTGCATGTAATGACATGTTTGTCCACTAGAGGGCAATTTGAAGAACCCAGCAGCCATAAATCAGATTTGACATTACTTGTAATGTCAAACTTGTCCACTAGAGGGCAGTTGAAATAATTTAGCAGCTATAAATCAGATTTGACATAACATATAATGATGTGTTTGTCCACCAGAGGGCAGTCTGAAGAATCCAGCAGCCAAAAGTCAAATTTGACCTTACATGTAATGACACCTTTGTCCACTAGAGGGCAGTCTGACCAATCCAGCAGCCATAAATCAGATTTGACCTTGCTTGTAATGTCAAACTTGTCCACTAGAGGGCAGTTGAAATAATTAAGTATCCATACATCAAATTTGAGCTTGCATGTAATGACATGTTTGTCCACAAGAGGGCAATTGAAATAATTAAATATCCATACATCAAATTTGAGCTTGCATGTAATGACATGTTTGTCCACTAGAGGGCAATTAGAAGAACCCAGCAGCCATAAATCAGATTTGACATTACATGTACCAACACCTTTGTCCACCAGAGGGCAGTCTGAAGAATTCAGCATCCATAAATCAAATGTGACCCTCTTTGTAAAAACACATTTGTTCACCAGGAAGCTGTTCCATCATGTGAACCAACCCATTACCCATAATGCTTTGTGAAAACTTAAAAGTGAAGAAAACAGTGTCTTTTGCCTAAAATAAATCACATTTTGACTGTGAAACATTTGACAAAAGATGGTAAAACAGTGTCAAAAGTTTGTGATACATATTTCTGTAATAATTCAAGTTTTATCATTTAATTCTTTACCAGCACCATAAGTGATAAGACTTTAGTGGACGTTAAATACTCTGTAATTCTCCAGTAAATGTAGTTCAATGCAGTTCAGTTTAAATACTGTAGCAGCACTGGATGAAACTCACCATGCGCTGTCATGGTTTGCCCACACAAGGGCAGTGTTCAACATTAAATATATATGTTATATATTAATTATTTTCCATGCCATTCAATAGTTGTTCACTAGTGGACAATTTAAATACTTTTAGATTGCAGGTTGTATTTCACCTTTAATGTTATCTGAAATTTAACCACTAGAGGGCAGTTGAAATAAGTTAGTATCCATAAATTTAATCTGAATTTGCATGTAATCTTATGTTTGTCCCCTAGAGGGAAATTTGAAGAAACCACCAGCTGTAAGTCAGATTTGACATTAGCTGTAATAACACCTTTCTCCACCAGAGGGCAGTCTGAGGAATTCAGCATCAATAGATCAAATGTGACCCTCTTTGTAAAAACACATTGGTTCACCAGGAAGCTGTTCCACCATGTGAACCAACCCATTACCCATAATGCTTTGTGAAAACTTAAAAGCGAAGAAAACAGTGTCTTTTGTCTAAAATAAATCACATTTTGACTGTGAAACATTTGACAAAAGATGGTAAAACAGTGTCAAAAAGTTTGTGATACATATTTCTGTAATAATTCAAGTTTTATCATTTAATTCTTTACCAGCACCATAAGTGATAAGACTTTAGTGGACTTTATATACTCTGTCTTTCTCCAGTGAATGTAGTTCAATGCAGCTCAGTTTAAATACTGTAGCAGCACTGGATGAAACTCACCATGTTATGTCATGGTTTGCCCACACGAGGGCAGTGTCAAAGGTCAACCATTTGTGTGTTTATTGTAATTAATATAATCCCAGACTTCTTTGTCAAAGAGTAAGAACTCAATCTCAAATTCTCTGTAAATCACAGTTCATGTTTAATGTTAGTTTTGTCCACCAGTGGGCACTCGAAGAAATGCAACCATAAATAGAAGCAGCGATCAGTGAATTCAGCATCAGTGTGGTCAGTGAACGCAGCATCAGTGTGGTCATCTGAACAGTATTTTTTACAGTCGAGTTTAATGTTTTGAGCATTTTTTTTACAGTGTAGGTTGTGCATAGGTTGTGTTTTTTTATCAGTTATGGATGTTTGTTCTGCTCTTTTATAAAGTTTTGTTGACTTTACAAAAATGATGTTGGGACAACTCAAGATAAGTGAATATCATCAACATTAAAGAAAAGCATTAAGTCAACATAAACAATCATGTTTGTTTAGCAGATGTTCACTGAATTTATACATGAAATAAAAGATTTAAATGCATTTAAAAGTCATGTTGGTGCTCGCCCCCTCCCCTCCTGTTAAATGGCTGCATGAGTGGGTGTGTCTGTCAGTGGGTGGTGTGTCTTTCTGTGGGTGGGTGTGTCAGTGGGTGTGTCAGCTTGTCTTTGCCCCTGCAGGTTGGCCAGAGAAACCCCTTTCCCTGGTTTCCCTCTAACTCACCTGCTGCATGTTACTGTGATTGCCTCCACTCAGTTCACTCAGTTCACTCAGTCTGGAGCAGTTCACCAGTTTGGAGGTTTGTTTGCTCTTGACCTTGAGTCCTGACTGTCACATGTTAGCATTTGTGTTAGCCCATTAGCTTTTTGTTTGTTAGCATCTTAGCCCAATAGATTTTTGTCCATTAGCATTTTGTTTGTTTGTATATTAGTATTGTATGTCAGTCCATTAGCTTTTTGTATATTAGCCCATTAACTTTTTGTGTTGTATATTAGCATTTATGTCAGCCTATTGTTAGTTAGCATGTTAGCATTTGTATTTTAGCTCACTAACTTTTAGTTTGTTGGCATTTTTCAGTGTGCCTGTTGATACTGGGCGGTTTAAATATAATTAACAATTTGGTGACAATGTTCTTAATTTAGATATCAATTAATGAAAAACCGTTGATGTTCGCAGTCCTCACACCTGCTGCAGCAGTAGCTAACGCTAGCTAGGAGGCAGCACATGGTGAGTGAAGTGTTTGCTCTGCACTTTCTCTTCTCTTATTAAAGTACTAATCTCCAGTTATGTGACATTTTATAATTTGACACTACAGTGATTGTGATTGAGGTTGCCATGAAGCTCTGCAGAAGCCTGATAACGAGCTGTTGATCTGAATCAGGTTTTGGAGCAGGACAATATGTAAAACATGGAGCCTGCTCTAAACAGGCTCAGGTTAGCATTAGCTCACTGATGTTTGGTATTTAAAACATTTTTACAGTGTGCTGTGGTATCATATCACATTTGCTGGTTTTACAGCTTATTTCCTGCTCTCATTCTTATCGTCCATTTACCAGAACAGGCTTCTTGCTCTTTGCTGCAAAAAGCCAGACCGGATTCCATGGACGGACGGGACTGGATTGGATTTGGGTTTCTGCTGAAACAAAATGAATCAAACTGACTTGAGTGGCTCCTCTACAAAATGGCTGCCTTATAATTCAAACAGGTTTGGGCCGGTGATTGATTTGTGTGGTGTTCTTTGGTTTTATTTTTGGTGTTTTTACAAAGGTTTTTTCTATAAGCAAAACATATGGTATGGTGTCCCGTGAGTGTCAAATGTGTGGTGTTTAAAACTTTAAAAACGAAATACTCCAAGGTTTTGCCAGAGTTTAAAGGTTTTTTTTTAACTGTGGTGTTTCACTTACCACTGTGCTGTATATAAAGGTTTGTGTCTTTTTGGTTTGATGTGAGGTTTTTCCTGTTGTGCATCAAAAGGTTCAAACTACAAAGTGGTTGCATCAAATCTAAAAGGTCTCAGGTTTTGGTCTTCAAGACAAAAGGTGTCAATGGTGCATTTTTACTTTTTGGGTTTTTCCTCTCTGTAAGTCAACTTAAAATGGCTGAATGTTATCAAAACTATTTTATTCAGCTTTCAAACAGGTTTGATCTGTGTGGTGTACTTTGGTTATTTTTGGTGTTTGTACAAACGAGGTTTAGAAAAAACAACTTTAACCCACTTTGCTCAATTGGATTTATCATCTAAAAGGTATTTTGGTTAAAGGTTGCTTACTTTTGGTGTTTGATTACATGGCGTACTGTGGGGCTTTGGTTTGAGTGTCAAATGTGAGGGTGCTGGTATGGGACAAAGTGGGGAAAAGTGCCACTGTGCTTTTATGTTTGTGTTTTGGTGTGAGGTTTTTCCTGCTGTGCATAAAAAGGTGGACTACTTTGGAATCAAGGACCCAACATGGCTTCCATCATCAAGTTCCAAAGATGGTGAGTAAACCAGACTCCTCTTGATATGAGACACTGACATTTGCTGCTGCTTTAGTTTTTGTTGTTTTTCGTATCTGTACCAGAATCAAGACCCGACAAGGACGTTGTGATGGAACGGTCACGCTTGGTGGACGTCTAGGACAACTTTGACGAACTCTGAACACCAGCTGTCAGAAGAGGATGAGTATAGCGATAGTTGTTGTTTGCTGCTGCTTTTGTCTCTGTTAATTTGTTTATTTTTCCTAATCTGTTCCAGAATGGAGACCCAACATGGTTTACCTCGAGGCGGTGCTTGGTGGACGTTCTACCCTACAGTCGCCTCTTCCCAGATCTTATCGGTGACTCCCACTGCACAAAAACAACCTACAGTGGTGAGTATATCAGATTCCTTTGGACGTCAATGAAAGTTTGTCACTGCTTTTCAGTTTTGTTTTTCCCAATCTGTTCCAGAATGGAGACCCAACATAGTCGACCCCGAGGTGGTGCTTGGTGGACGCCCAGGACAATTTAGACGAAGTCTGAACACAAGCTGTCGGAAGAGGATGAGCATTGTTAGTAGTTGTTTGCTGCTGCTTTTGTCTCTTCATTTGTTTGTTTTTCCTAATCGGTTCCAGAATGGAGACCCAAAGCTTGGTGGACTTCCTGCGTCCTGTACAACTTCGACGAACTCTGAACACCAGCTGTCGGAAGAGGATGAGTATTGTTACGTGTTTGCTGCTGCTTTTGTCCCTTTTCATTTGTTTTTCCTAATGTGTTCCAGAATGGAGACACACCATGGTCGACCTCATTGTGGTGCTTGGTGGACATTCTGGTCTACAGTCGCCTCTTCCCTGATCTGGTCGGTGACTCCCACTGCACAAGAACATACAGTGGTGAGTATATCAGATTCCTATGGACATCAATGACAGTTTGGTACTGCTTTTCAGTTTTGTTTTTCCTAATCTGTTCCAGAATGGAGACCCAAGGCTTAGTGGACTTCCGACGTCCTGGACAACTTCGATCTCTGAACACCTACTGTCAGAAGATGAGTATAGTTAGTCTGCTGCTTTTGTCTCTTTTCATTAGTTTAACATTTTTTTTAAGTGTACAACAATCACTTTAGCCACAAAGAGCTGAATATGGTTTAAACACAGGTTGTTTTTTTAAATAAACAGACTCTGGGTTTGTTTCATTTTTGAAATGAAATTTTTGGTGTGGTTTAAAAACGATGAAAGGATTTCAAAGGTGTGTGTAGAGGGGCCCCTCAAGTCAAACAGGTTTGGGCCAGTGATTGATTTGTGTGGTGTTCTTTGGTTTTATTTTTCGTGTTTGTACAAACGAGGTTTACAAATGTTTTTACTCTTAACTTTTATAAAAGAAACATTATTTGGTATGGTGTACTGTGGGTGTCAAATGTGCGGTGTTAAACTTTGAACTCTGGCAAAACCTTGGAGTATTTCGTTTTTAAGGGTGTATTTTTTTTTTTTAAATGTGGTGTTTCACTTACCACTGTGCTGTATATAAAGGTTTGTGTCTTTTTGGTTTGGTGTGAGGTTTTTCCTGTTCATCAAAAGGTTAAAACTACAAAGTGGTTGCATCAACTCTAAAAGGTCTCAGGTTTTGGTCTTCAAGACAAAAGGTGTTAGGGCTAGGGTTTTTACTTTTTGGGTTTTTCTCTCGGTAAAACAACTTAAAATGGCTGAAAGCTGAATGAAATAGTTTTGATAACATTCAAACAGGTTTGGTCAATGTGGTGTACTTTTTTTTGGGTGTTTATACAAACAAGGTTTAGAAAAAAAAACTTTAAGCCATTTTGCTCAATGGGATTTATCATCTAAAAGGTGTTTTAGTTTGAGGTTGCTTGCTTTTGGTGTTTGATTACATGGCGTACTGTGGGGCTTTGGTTTGAGTGTCAAATGTGCGGTATTTAAAGTTTTAAACACAAGAGGGCGCTGGTATGGGACAAAGTGGGGGAAAATGCCACTGTGCTTTACTTTGTTTGTATTTTGGTGTGAGGTTTTTCCTGCTGTGCATAAAAAGGTGGACTACTTTGGAATCAAGGACCCAACATGGCTTCCATCAAGTTCCAAAGATGGTGAGTAAACCAGACTCCTCCTCTGATTTGAGACACTGTGATGTTTACTGCTGCTTTAGTTTTTGTTGTTTCCGTATCTGTTCCAGAATCAAGACCCGACATGGACCTTGTGATGGAATGGTCACGCTTGGTGGACGTCCAGGACAACTTTGACAAACTCTGAACACCAGCTGTCAGAAGAGGACAAGTATTATTGTTAGTTTTTGTTTGCCGCTGCTTTTGTCTCTTCATTTGTTTGTTTTTCCTAATCTGTTCCAGAATGGAAACCCAACATGGTCAACCTCGAGGCGGTGCTTGGTGGACGTTCTACCCTACAGTCGCCTCTTCCCTTCTCTCATCGGTGACTCCTACTGCACAAGAAGAACCTGCAGTGGTGAGTATATCAGATTCCTTTGGACATCAATGACAGTTTGATACTGCTTTTCAGTTTTGTTTTTCCTAATCTGTTCCAGAATGGAGACCCAACATGGTCGACCTCGAGGTGGTGCTTGGTGGACGTTCTGGACAACTTGGACGAACTGAACATAGACTGTCGGAAGAGGATGAGTATGATGATATTTCTTTTTGTTTGCGTCGTTGTTGACCTCTAGTTTTGTCGACAGTCGCCTCTTCCCTGATCTCATCGGTGACTCCCACTGCACAAGAAGAACCTACAGTGGTGAGTATATCAGTTTCCTTTGGACATCAGTGACAGTTTGATACTGCTTTTCAGTTTCGTTTTTCCTAATCTGTTTCAGAATGGAGACCCAAGGCTTGGTGGTCTATTGTGGTCGACCTCGAGGCGGTGCTTGGTGGACATTCTGGACAACTTCGATGAACTCTGAACACAGACTGTCGGAAGAGGATGAGTATGGTGATATTTATTTTTGTTTGTGTCATTGTTGTTGACCTCTACTTTCATCTACAGTCGCCTCTTCCCAGATCTGGTCGGTGACTCCCACTGCACAAGAAGAACCTACAGTGGTGAGTATATCAGATTCCTTTGGACATCAGTGACAGTTTGATACTGCTTTTCAGTTTCGATTTTCCTAATCTGTTTCAGAATGGAGACCCAAGGCTTGATGGACTTCCTATGTCCTGGACAACTTCGAAGAACTCTGAACACCAGCTGTCGGAAGAGGATTGTTAGTTGTCGTGTTTGCTGCTGCTTTTGTCTCTGTTCATTTGTTTGTTTTTCCTTATCTGTTCCAGAACGGAGACCCAACATGGTCGACCTCGAGGCGGTGCTTGGTGGACGTTCTGGACAACTTGGACGAACTCTGAACATAGACTGTCGGAAGAGGATGAGTATGATGATATTTCTTTTTGTTTGCGTCATTGTTGTTGACCTCTAGTTTCGTCTACAGTCGCCTCTTCCTTGATCTCATCGGTGACTCCCACTGCACAAGAAGAACCTGCAGTGGTGAATATATCAGATTCCTTTGGACATCAATGACAGTTTGATACTGCTTTTCAGTTTTGTTTTTCCTAATCTGTTCCAGGATGGAGACCCAAGGCTTGGTGGACTTCTGACGTCCAGGACAACTATGAACATCTGAACACCAACTGTCAGAAGAAGATGAGTATTGTTACATGTTGTTTGCTGCTGCTCTCGTCCCTTTTCATTATTTAGTTTTTCCATTTTTTTAAGTGTACAAAAATTACTATAGTCACAAAGCACTGAATACGATTCTAACACCGGTTGTTTTTTGATATATAAACAGACTCTGGGTTCAAGTTTGTTTCATTTTTGAAATGTTTGGTGTGGTTTAAGGAATATTTGGTTGTTATTAGACCCTGAGATGGGTCAGTGATTAGTAGAAACATTGATTTTGATGCATTATTTTTTTGTAGTAGCAGATCCAATGTAATCTTATTTTGTGATATATGATGGATTTTGAATCGGTCTCCGACTACAAGTAAAACATTTTTTCCTACTAACCCAATTATAGCCCGGTTTTGTTTTAAGATAAATAAACATACAATAATAGTATGAACCTGAAAAAACATTTATTTTGCAAAGGACACTGAATGATGAACACTTGAATATGAACATTGAATATGAAACATGGGGCAGTTAGGTGTGTTGTTGGAGATGGGGAGAAGGGAAAAGATGGAGATGGTGAGTGAGTGCATCATGTGTGAATGTGAGAGTTCAGCTCAGGTGGAGCAGAGACTCCAAATCTCGCTCGCTCACTCACAGTGACTCGCGCTCGCTCGCTCACTCTCGCTTGCCCACTCACAGTCACTCACTCACTCTCGCTCAGTCGCTCGCTCACTCGCTCCCTCACTCGCTCCCTCACTCGCTCGCTCAGTCAGACATGATGCACTCACTCACCATCTCCATCTTTTCCTTTCTCCCCATCTCCAACAACACACCTAACTGCCCCATGTTTCATATTCAATGTTTATATTTCAGTCTTCATCATTCAGGGTCTGTCTTTGCAAAATAAATATTTTTTCAGGTTGAACCTATTCTTGTTTGTTTATTTATCTTAAAACAAAACTGGGTAATAATTATTTAGTAGGAAAAAAAATGTTTGCTTATAGGAGACGATTCAAAATCCATCGTATCACAAGATTATTAAATTGCATCTGCCGCTACAGAAACTAACAATGCATCAAAATCAGTGTTTCTACCAATCACTGACCCATCTCAGGGCCTGATAATAATAAACAAAAAGTCCTTGAAAGGTATTTTATGATTGATTGGAAATGATTGTAGTTTATTTTTTTTGTTGATTGAAAAAAATGCATTTAAAGGGTTAGAATTTTAAAATTATTTGATGAGTATATCTCAGTCTGAAGTAGCTCTAAGGGTTAGCTCTAAAGTTATTGTAGTTTTTTCCCAATAAAAAAAGTGTAGTTGCGTAACCTTTAAAAGGTTAACATTTCAAAAATATTAATATTTGATATGCATATTTCAGGATGAAGTAGCTTCAAAAGACTGACTCATTGAAAGTGGAAAAAAAACCCTAACCCTAACCCTTCTGCAACAAAGAACAAATTAGGGGGTTAGGGTTAGCTAACCTTAGTTGGTTATCCCCAAAACACCTGGTTCAGGTGAACAGCTTGTTATCAGAGTTCTGCAGAGCTCGTTAACCACTTCCACTACACAAGAACCTACAGTGGTGCGTATATCAGATTCCTTTGGACATGAATGACGCTTTGCTACTGCTTTTCAGTTTTGTTTTTCCTAATCTGTTCCAGAATTGAGACCCTAACACTTGGTGGACTTCCTGGACAACTCAGACGAACTCTGAACACCGGCTGTCAAAACAAGATGAGTGTTGTTTTTTTGTTTGTGTCGATGTACACTTCTACATTCGTCTGTCATTTCCTCTTCCTGTGTTGTCGTTACACAAATGTGTACACTTAACAAAACTTAGTTGACAGTAAACGGGTGCAGGTCTCGGAGGATTGGATAACTGATTGGACGGAACTCTCAAAACGTGATGGCAAAACAAAAATCTGCTCACAAGGACGGACAAACTGGAATCATGGCTTGGAAATGCAAAAGTAACTTTCTGGACAACTTTGTCAACATGATGATGCAGCAAATGGAGGAATTCATTCACCTCAGTGAATCTAACCCTAACCCTAACCATTTGGAAAATGGATGGATCTGCATGGTGATATTTGAGGAAATGGGATCAGTGGATTCAAAATCTGGAGGAACGGAACACATGAATCTGAAAAAAATTCAACACGATGGAGATTTGTGTTCTCGGGGTGAAACGGTCAATGAAGGACTCGGTGAACCTTATTTTCAACTCCAGGTTTCTTTTCAAAAACACATTTCAACTACAAAAACCCACTTCAACCGTGCAGACACACACAAATACACTGTTCAAACATCAAAGTTGCTGCCACAGCAAAACAACCTCCTCTTGTCCTTTCTGTCCCCCTCCCATTCCCCCCCAACCGGTCGAGGCAGACGGCCGCACACTTTGAGTCTGGTTCTGCCAGAGATTTCTTCCTGTTAAAAGGGAGTTTTTTCTCTCCACTGTTGCCATGATTGCTTGCTCATTGTGTGAATTGTTGGGTTTCTCTTCTCTCTAATATTATGAATGATTTAAAAAAATAAAAAAAGGAGTGCAAGTCCGACTGTCACCTCCACGTGGTGCACTCTGGGTAACGCTAACGACGGCGGCAAGCGATAAGTTTACACGGACATTTCTGACTTAATTGAAATGTTAATGTGTTTGAATGTTTGTTTGTCATTGTTGTGACGATAAAGTCGAGTTAATTTTCACTTCATGTGTCTGTCCAGAAACGGCAGCAAAACATGGACTGGATTTCACCGACTGGTTGCTTTCCTTTTCTCTTTCCTTCCATTCTTTTTCATGTCTTTCAGCCCTTTCTTTTTGCCATTGCTCCTATATTTTTATTCTTTTTTCTTTCCTCCATCCCTACTTTCATCCCTGTGTTCTCTCCTTCCTTTCTTCCTCCCAGTCCCCTTTAAATTTTTTTTAAATTAGGTTTTGGTCCAACCAGCAGGGGGCATCCCAGCCACTTCAGCCTCAGTGGGTGAAGCTGAGTTTTTTTTCTTAACATTATCAAACTGCTCTAATTATTTTCTTTTCACTGAAGTTTGAAAAATTGACTGATTGACACGTTAACCTACATTTTATTTTCCATTTATAATTTAGGGTTAGTGTAAGTGTGGTTTAAAGCCAACAGGGTTTATGAAGAATAAGTTATCGTTTGTATTGTTATTTAAAGCTAACTGTATTTTCTTCTCTGTATTGTTTTATTGCGTTGAAGAAAAGAGCCTGTGATTGTTTGACTTTAATTTCTACTTAATCTTGATATGTTTCTTTGATGCCGTTTTGTTTATTTTCTGCTTTGTATTGATGTTGTTTCCATCTTGAATCTGTCTTTTGTGTTAAATAAATAAAGAAATAAATAACTTATTTGAAGTCTCTGGCTCTTTCACTCACACTCACTCTGCTGAACTGGCTGAACAAATGTGTGCCACAGTCTGGCCCTCGGTGAAACTGTATGGCCTGAAACCTGTTTTCTCATGTTATTTATGGGCTGGCAGTGACTTAAACACAATTCGGTGTTTATCACACGTTGTTTGTTTGCTAATGACTTTGCTAATTTTCCTCACATTCCAACAATTCAGCAGCTTTGAATACATTTTTCATCTAAACGTAATGTCACTTTTATGATTAATTTTTTATGGCCTGGCAGGGTCTGCAACATTTTTTTCCTCACAAAAGTTACTATTTATTTCAACAATTTAGCAACTCTAAATCAAATTTGGCCATTTGGTCAAACTTGTCTGTCAGAGGGCAGTTTTAACATGTAAATGCATACATTGCAACCCACCCGACGCAAACACCCTCACCCCCATCATCAGGACCAAATACCGCACAAACCCTCTAGAACTCCATCCCGCTGGCCATCCCAAATTCTGATTCACTGCCGTCTTTCAAACGTCATCTCAAAACCCATCTCTTCAAGATCACTTACACCTGAAAAAAACATTTTACATCCTTTATTGTTAATTTCCTATCTACTCTGTATTGCTGTTTTTTCTTTTGTTTTTGTAAAGTGTCTTGGGGTACCTTGAAAAGCGCTATATAAAACCTGTGTCATTATACCAATTAATTGTAACCCTTTGTGAAAATTTCAAAGGGAAGAAAAGTGTCATGTCCATAAAAATGCATATATTGACAGTTACCTGTAACCCTGTTAGAGAAGTGCTAAAACCTGATTTTGCGACACTTAACAATGTTGCACTGGAAATCTTAAATGTTTTTTTAAAAACATCAGTTTTCTTACCTCTTGCATACATGTAAATGTGAAGTTCCTTTCTGGCTAGTTCAAAATGTCTGCCTCTAACATGAGGGTAACCCTAACCCTAAATGGAACTTGAATGTACGGCCATAGTGCAGCATGAGCGAGTAGGGCTTAAGCTTAGGGTTTTAAGGGTTAACCCTAGTTTTAGGGCTTAAGCTTAGGGTTTTAAGGGTTAACCCTAGTTTTAGGGCTTAAGCTTAGGGTTTTAAGGGTTAACCCTAGTTTTAGGGCTTAAGCTTAGGGTTTTAAGGGTTAACCCTAGTTTTAGGGCTTAAGCTTAGGGTTTTAAGGGTTAGGGTTAGGGTTAGGGTAAGGGTTAGGGTTAGGGTTAGGGTAAGGGTAAGGGTTAGGGTAAGGGTAAGGGTTAGGGTAAGGGTAAGGGTTGGGGTTCGGGTTGGGGTTAGGAGTTAAAAGAATAAAACTTAAAGAGCACTGGCCTACTGATCCGGTTGGTGGTGGGGGTCCAGTCCAGGGTCGGCGGACGGGACCAGGGTGTGATCCCCAGGCAGAGTTCTGGGCAGGAAAGAGGGGGCCCACTGTGGAGATGAGTTAATTAAAATCCAGTGAATTTGTCATGTGGAGTTCTGGAGTTGAAGCCGGGTCGCCGGTGGAGGGGTAGGTGTGTTGCTTGTAGCGTATTAAAATAACAATTCTAAGAACCTTGGTGGGCTGTTAAAATATAAATAAGGTTAAGGTTCATGACATAGTCATGAACAAAATAAAAGAGGGAAAGGGACCAAGGCTATAGTGGTATATGAAATATTAAAATAAAATAGAAATCTAAAAACTTAAAAAGCTTAAAAGTTAAAAAATAAATAGGGTTAAGGTTTATGTTTTTTTGGGGGGGGATCATAAACGACTTAAAAAAACACAAAGGTAGGGTAAAACAGAGCTTTCTTGGAGTTTTTTTGTGTGTAAAAAAACAAAATAAAAGCTTGAGATAAAATATGTGTAGGCGACCCGGGTTCAAGTCCAGTAAAAGGCTGGTTGGTGCCCTGGGGTGGATGGTGCCCTGATGGAAAAATAAAAAGAAGTAAAAGGTTAAAGAAAGATGGAGTTTTTTGTGTTGTTTTTTTGTTTTTTTGTTTTTTTAGTTTTTTAGTTTTTTAGTTTTTTAGTTTTTAAGGGATGTTAAAAATAAAAGGATAAAGAAAAAATGAGTTAAAATGACATTGAAATCGATGTTTTAAATTAAAAATAAAAAATAAAAAAATAAAAAGATAAAAAATAAAATGTTAAAATGAAATTAAAACCATCCCATAGAGGTTAAAAAGGGCTGTTAAGAAATAAATACAAGTAGGGTCTATGATAGTAAAATCACAGACAGCTTAAAAAACCAGGGCACCATGCAGCCAAAAAAGTGGGTCAGGAGGGACAACCACGCCAGGAGGGGGCAGTAGATGGTCCTGGAGATGGTTCTTTATTCTGCATTTAAGCCTCCTGGCGTGGTGGTCCCAAGCCTGTGGATCCAGATCCTTTCCGCCCTCTTTCTCTGCCCGCATGTCCAGTGGTCGTCATGCTCTAAGCCGGAGATGATGAGATGAGCGGGGGAGTGTAATTGGAAGTGTTGGACCAAGGGTGTCTGGAGCCTGCCCTCCCCGATGTTGTAGAGGTGTTGGGTTAGACGGGTGAGTATAGAATGTTTCGTTTCTCCGATGTAGTGTTTCTTGCAGGTTTGACAGGTGATGATATATACTATGTTCGTGAAGTTGTATGAGAAAGTGCCTAGTGTTGGGTATGATGTGTTGGTGTATGAGTTGTGTATGAATTTCCTGTTTATGTAATGTTGGGTGTGTTTTATGTGTGGTTGGGGTGTATGATCTGAGAAGCGTGACTGTGTGAGTAGACTTTGGAGGTTCCGGTTTTTCCTGTAGGCTGAGATGGGTCGATGGTTCAAAAATGCTGGCTGTTGTTGTAAAAGTTGCTTGAAGTTCTGTTTTATGCTGTGATGAAGTCCAAGGGTCTTGTGGGAGAAGGTAGCTATAAAGGGGATTAGTCGGGGTGAGTCCGTCAGGGTGTTGTCAGTCCTTGATGTCTGGTCCAGAGGGGTAGGACTGCCTCCAGGTCCTGTGTGGGTTAGGGTTAGGGTTAGGGTTAGGGTTAGGGTTAGGGTAAGGGTAAGGGTTAGGGTTAGGGTTAGGGTTAGGGGTTAGGGTAAGGGTTGGGGTTCGGGTTGGGGTTAGGAGTTAAAAGAATAAAACTTAAAGAGCACTGGCCTACTGATCCGGTTGGTGGTGGGGGTCCAGTCCAGGGTCGGCGGACGGGACCAGGGTGTGATCCCCAGGCAGAGTTCTGGGCAGGAAAGAGGGGGCCCACTGTGGAGATGAGTTAATTAAAATCCAGTGAATTTGTCATGTGGAGTTCTGGAGTTGAAGCCGGGTCGCCGGTGGAGGGGTAGGTGTGTTGCTTGTAGCGTATTAAAATAACAATTCTAAGAACCTTGGTGGGCTGTTAAAATATAAATAAGGTTAAGGTTCATGACATAGTCATGAACAAAATAAAAGAGGGAAAGGGACCAAGGCTATAGTGGTATATGAAATATTAAAATAAAATAGAAATCTAAAAACTTAAAAAGCTTAAAAGTTAAAAAATAAATAGGGTTAAGGTTTATGTTTTTTTGGGGGGGATCATAAACGACTTAAAAAAAACACAAAGGTAGGGTAAAACAGAGCTTTCTTGGAGTTTTTTTGTGTGTAAAAAAACAAAATAAAAGCTTGAGATAAAATATGTGTAGGCGACCCGGGTTCAAGTCCAGTAAAAGGCTGGTTGGTGCCCTGGGGTGGATGGTGCCCTGATGGAAAAATAAAGAAGTAAAAGGTTAAAGAAAGATGGAGTTTTTTGTGTTGTTTTTTTGTTTTTTTAGTTTTTTAGTTTTTTAGTTTTTTAGTTTTTAATGGATGTTAAAAATAAAAGGATAAAGAAAAAATGAGTTAAAATGACATTGAAATCGATGTTTTAAATTAAGAAGAATAAAAATAAAAAAATAAAAAGATAAAAAATAAAATGTTAAAATGAAATTAAAACCATCCCATAGAGGTTAAAAAGGGCTGTTAAGAAATAAATACAAGTAGGGTCTATGATAGTAAAATCACAGACAGCTTAAAAAACCAGGGCACCATGCAGCCAAAAAAGTGGGTCAGGAGGGACAACCACGCCAGGAGGGGGCAGTAGATGGTCCTGGAGATGGTTCTTTATTCTGCATTTAAGCCTCCTGGCGTGGTGGTCCCAAGCCTGTGGATCCAGATCCTTTCCGCCCTCTTTCTCTGCCCGCATGTCCAGTGGTCGTCATGCTCTAAGCCGGAGATGATGAGATGAGCGGGGGAGTGTAATTGGAAGTGTTGGACCAAGGGTGTCTGGAGCCTGCCCTCCCCGATGTTGTAGAGGTGTTGGGTTAGACGGGTGAGTATAGAATGTTTCGTTTCTCCGATGTAGTGTTTCTTGCAGGTTTGACAGGTGATGATATATACTATGTTCGTGAAGTTGTATGAGAAAGTGCCTAGTGTTGGGTATGATGTGTTGGTGTATGAGTTGTGTATGAATTTCCTGTTTATGTAATGTTGGGTGTGTTTTATGTGTGGTTGGGGTGTATGATCTGAGAAGCGTGACTGTGTGAGTAGACTTTGGAGGTTCCGGTTTTTCCTGTAGGCTGAGATGGGTCGATGGTTCAAAAATGCTGGCTGTTGTTGTAAAAGTTGCTTGAAGTTCTGTTTTATGCTGTGATGAAGTCCAAGGGTCTTGTGGGAGAAGGTAGCTATAAAGGGGATTAGTCGGGGTGAGTCCGTCAGGGTGTTGTCAGTCCTTGATGTCTGGTCCAGAGGGGTAGGACTGCCTCCAGGTCCTGTGTGGGTTAGGGTTAGGGTTAGGGTTAGGGTTAGGGTTAGGGTAAGGGTAAGGGTTAGGGTTAGGGTTAGGGTTAGGGGTTAGGGTAAGGGTTAGGGTAAGGGTTAGGGTAAGGGTTAGGGTAAGGGTTAGGGTAAGGGTTAGGGTAAGGGTAAGGGTTAGGGTTAGGGTAGGTGAGGGTTTTGACCCGACCATCCGCAAGGGGTGGAAGGGTCGATGCACGCTCCATCCATCCCCCCTGGCGGGAACCGTCCAGACCCCAACTATCCGCCCTGGAGAGAAGAGGAGTAGTAATACATGCCCATTGTTTACACATCACTCCATCAATCTCCAGTCTCGATCACCTTCGTTCTTAATACGCAGTTGAAATCAAATTAATGTATAAAGTAATTAAAAGACATGGAACCTGACCGTCACAAGCAGAAAGAAGTGGGGGAGTTGGAATTCAGGCCAGACACGACTCCATAAACGCTCGTCATAAATTCTCGATCGCACGACGTGATGTTCCCGTCTGTAAACTTAAATATTCAATGTGGTCAAAAGGCAACCCAAAAGGAAAGCAGCAGAGTATCATGGTGCAGGGTGATTGTGATTAAAATTTTATATTATTGAGGGGCTAATATTGAATCAAAATTGGGGTGGGATGAGTTGGGGAGTGAGTTTAAGGCATAGAGATTAATTAGGGTAAGTTTAGGCATAAGGGTTAAAATGGGTAGGTTTAGAATAAGGGGTTTGGGTTAGAGAATAAGTATTAGAATTAAAAATTAGACTAACTAAGGGGTCAGAAAAAGGTAAGTTAAAGGGTAGGTTTAGGCATAGAGGTTAAATTGGGTAGGTTTGGACATAGTGGTTAAATTAGGTAGGTTTAGGGCTAGAGGTTAAAATTGGGTAAGTTTAGGCACAGGGGTTAAAAATGGGTAGGTTTAGAATAAGGGGTTTGGGTCAGAGAGTAGAATATTAGAATTAAAAAATAAATTTATTAAGGGGTCAGGGAAGAATCAGCTGAAGGGTAGGTTTAGGCATCGAGATTAAATTGGGTAAGTTTAGGCACAGGAGTTAGAATGGGTAGGTTTAGAATAAGGGGTTTGGGTTAGAGAATAGGGTATTAGGATTAAAAATAGAAATTTACTGAGGGGTCAGGGAGGAATAAGCTAGAGGGTAGGTTTAGGCATAGAGGTTAAAATGGGTAGGTTTAGGCATAGTGGTTAAAATAGGTAGGTTTAGGCATAGAGGTTAAAATGGGTAGGTTTAGGCATAGTGGTTAAAATGGGTAGGTTTAGGCATAGAGGTTAAAATAGGTAGGTTTAGGCATAGTGGTTAAACTGGGTAGGTTAGGCATAGTGGTTAAAATGGGTAGGTTTAGGCATAGTGGTTAAAATAGGTAGGTTTAGGCATAGTGGTTAAAATAGGTAGGTTTAGGCATAGTGGTTAAACTGGGTAGGTTAGGCATAGTGGTTAAAATGGGTAGGTTTAAGCATAGAGGTTAAAATGGGTAGGTTTAGGCATAGTGGTTAAAATAGGTAGGTTTAGGCATAGTGGTTAAAATGGGTGGGTTAGACAAAGTGGTTAAAATAGGTAGGTTTAAGCATAGTGGTTAAAATGGAAGGGTTAGGCCTAGTGGTTAAAATAGGTAGGTTTAGGCATAGAGGTTAAAATAGGTAGGTTAAGGCATAGTGGTTAAAATAGATAGGTTTAGGCATAGAGGTTAAAATGGGTGGGTTTAAGCATTAGAGGTTAAAATGGGTAGGTTAAGGCATAGTGGTTAAAATAGGTAGGTTTAGGCATAGAGGTTAAAATGGGCGGGTTTAAGCATAGAGGTTAAAATGGGTAGGTTTAGGCATAGTGGTTAAAATAGGTAGGTTTGGGCATAGCGGTTAAAATGGGTGGGTTTAGGCGTAGTGGTTAAATTAGGTAGGTTTAGGTACAGCAATCAGGGATTTGGGTTCGAGACTATGTACACAAAAAAAAGGGGGGGTTTTTAAGGACGAAATGACATAATTTGATTAAGACCCTGTGGATGAGATGTGTCAAGTTTGATGATCCAGTTTCTCTCTGCTCTCTTTCTCTGCTGCTTACTCCAGTTGGGGTTGGATTCCAATACTGCAGCACGGACGGACTGCCAGCCATGGGAAATAAAGTGTTGGACAACATAGAGGTCAGTAGCTTTTTGTCGTACAATATTATATTTGTGACCTGAGAACCTTTTCCTGAGTGTCACACCCGTCTCTCCCACATATTTCATATTACACATCTTACAATACATTATATATACACAATTAGTTGTGAATGTATTGTACCCTTTATTATGAATTTCAAAAATTTGCTTAGTTCTAGAATTGTTAACCCAGGCAATTTGTTTAAAATATTTGCCCGTTAGGTCTTGTTTTGTGACCCTTTTACTTTTGACCTTTGCCTTTACAAAGTAATCCCTTAGATTTTTGTTTTTCCTAAAAGCTGCGATAATCCTAATATCCTTGTCGGGTTGTTTTTCATCAAAAATTGTTTTAAAGTTCTTTTTTATCTTTGTAACCAGGCTGACAGTGGAAGGTGAGTAGGTGGTGATGAGAGGAAGAGCAGTGGAGACCAGGACAGGCTTGGTGTGCAGGAACGACTTGAAGCTGTGCCTAAGAAAAGACCTAGAGTACCCTCTAGTGGAGAGAGCGGAGAATAACACCTTTGTGGCTTTCATAAATTCCTGTTTTAATGTACAAATTCTATGAAATCTGAGCAATTGTGATTTTACTAGACCCGAGAATGTATGTTTGGGATGAAAGCTACTCTTATGTAGCAGAGCATGTGTATCTGTTTCCTTAAAATAAACTTTGATGTCCAATCGGTTGGTTACAGTGAAATTAGGACCTTTATATGTTGTAGTATCGAGAAAATTGATAGAATTATGGTCAATCACATATTTTAATTTAATCGAGGGATTGTGGTTATTTAGAATATTAAAAAAGAGATTGAAATCTTGTTCTGAGTAAGTCCAAACACCCCAAATATCATCCAAGTATCTAAAGTAATGCAAAGGTTTTTTGTCGCATTTTTCAAGAGCTGCCGTCTCCCATTCTGCCATAAATATGTCTGCATATGCAGGAGCAAATTTCTTCCCCATAGCTGTTCCTTTGATCTGTAGAAAAAATTGATTGTCAAAGATAAAATCATTTCTTGTGAGATTGATTTCCAATAATTGGAGGAGTTCCTTGTCGGGTCTTTTTTTGTCGTAAAATTTATGAAAAATATTTCTGACAGCTTGAATGCCTTCTTGAATGTCGATATTTGTGTAAAGACTGTCTACGTCAATTGTAAATAATATGGAATTTAAGGGGACTTTAAGTTTTTTAATTTTTTCAACAAATTCATAGGTGTCTTTAATGTAACTTAAATGTTTTGTGGCCAAAGGATTCAGGAAGTAATCTATAAATTCTGCAGACCTGTATGTTTCGCTGCTACAATCCGATACTATCGGACGACCTGGCGGGATTTCGAACGGCTTGCTCCAGGAGGCTGGCTCCTTATGAATTTTGGGTAACAGGTAAAATTGTCTGGGTCTAGGTTCAGAATCTCCAATTAAATAATTTTTTTGTTTAGCGTTAATAAATCTTTTTTCATGTAGTTTTTGGAAGATTTTTGTTACTGTGATAATTGTATCCAAATACAGAGGTTTTCGTAGTACAGCATAATAATTTTTGTTCTCAAGTTGTCTATTACCTTCCCACAAATACTGTTCCTTGTCCATCACCACAACCACACTTCCCTTGTCCGCCGGTTTGATGATAATGTCATCTCTATCCTTGATCTCCTTCAGCGCCTGGTCCTCTGCAGAAGACAAATTAGGGTCAATATTTAACATTTTAAAACATTTTTCAAAAACATCCATATCTAATTTAATTAGTTCCAAAATATGGAGGGGTAGACTAAGGTCTGGAGGAGTCCAGGTGGACTTGGGAGTGAAAGGCTGTGGTTCTGAGCTATAACTTTTGTCGTCGTAAAAAGCGTTTAGTTTTAATTTTCTATGATACTTCTGGAGGTCGTGTCTGGCCTGAATTCCAACTTTATTGTTACATCCCTTGGTCGGGATAAAATTTAAACCTCTGTTGAGGAGTGACATCTGCGAATTTGTGAGTGTTGCTTTTTTAGAAAGAACCAGGACGTTCTTGAACCCCTCCTGTTCAGACAGGCTTATGGGGATTCCTAGTTTATCTGCAACATTTTAGACCAATGATTGAGCATGGAGACAGCAGTGTTATGGGACCAATGGATCTTATCATTAGCAACTTTGAAGTCAACCTCAGGTAGGTGAGGAATGTGGTCGTAATTATTTTTTATGTAGTTGTTAATGTTACGTAAGTTAACCTGTTCTCTATGAGGAAGAGACTGTGCAAAATTAATAATGGGAATCAGGATACGGGCTTTTGGCAGGCGTTCTCTGGCAGTCAGGAGGGCCCTCTCGAGCTGGATGCATCCTGTGTTGCGGTTGAGGTGACCTCTGTTGTTCAGGCCGAAGGACATAACTACTGTGTCAGGAACCATGTGAAACTCTGCTTTTTTCAGGAGTGCCTCTGCATGCTTGAAGGTTGCCCCCGGGAAGGCGTCGACCTGGAGGTCAGGGTTGCTGTAGGAGGGAAGCCTGGCAATGTTGGAGTCGCCCAGGATCAGAAGCTTTTTGGTGACGGTCAGGTTCCAGTCGTGTAGTTTGTCTCTAGTCGTGATGTGTCGTGTCGGTCTGTAGATTGCTGTGTTCTTCTGTGTTGTGTTCAGGTGGTCCAGCGTAGTTTGGATGAGACTTGGTTCCTCGGAAGGAGAAGAAGGTGTGGAGGACAGAAGAGGGTGCACGAGGTCATCGCAGCTATCCTCTGCGTCCGATGTGAGGATCTGTGGCTGCTGTGGAGCTGGTGGTCTCCTGATGATGGGAGTCAGCTTGAGCCGAGGATTTCCTGTGAGTTGGTTCTGGAGAGGGCGATTTGTTCTAGTGGCTATCGGTGTTAAATTTGGCAGAGCGTTGTTTAAAGGACCTAATTTCGGAGTGGCGGATGAGGTGGCTTTAGTAGGTGTTGTGGCGATGACGCTGTTTCTGTTCCTCGGGATCGGCTTCCTGGCAGGTCTCTGAGGGAGAGGAGGGACGAGAGTCGGAGAGTGCGAGAGGCGAGAAGGCGGCGGCGGAGGATGGAGAAGAAGATTTGGTGGAGAACGAGGCTTGAGAGCAGGGGAGAGAGGCAGGGTGTCTTCCTCATCCGGTGTTTCAGATGGTGGTGGTGGTGGGAGGTGAGCAGCTGATGTTGCGGCAGGTGCATGTGGCGTTGCACGTATGAAGACCTCATTCGAGGTATCTGCGGTCGTCTCAGGGCCTTGAGCCTGTGGGTGCGCGCTTCCTCCTCTGGCTGGTGAATCCTGTGCCAGCGAAGCAGTTAAATATACTTCACAATACTCGACCGTGCTCTCCTGTAACCTGCGGCCCAGGTGGTTGCGTGCCCAATCTCTGGCCACTTGAAATGGCCCCTCCCATTCCAGGTTAGGGAGTGATTTTAATTCCTCAATGGTGTCGTCTCTCGTTTGTTCAAAATGTTCCTTTAATATACCAACTATGTTTTGTTCCCACTGTAGTGCGTTGCCTTCAATTTTCAACCGTGTCTCCTCGTCAGGATAAGCAGGTTTGATGTCGTTCACCAGGTTAAGGGTCATCGCTCTAATCGACTTCGGGACACTCATGTGGACATTCTTCAGGTGATGTATGGCTTTAATCGTTTTTTGAAGTAGATTAGCTTTTTTCAGAAACAGCGGGTCGTCTGATGTAACTCTGTGTGGAGCTCTTGTGTTGGTGTGTCGTTGTTGTGACTCACTGTTATTGCGACGTGGGTTTCCGCGTTGCTGTTGTTGATTGTTGTTTACATTCCGTCTGTCATTCATGCGATAACCTCCGTAGCGAGGCGAGACACTGCGAAGACGAGGAGGAGGCTGCTGCTCACGGTGGCGAGGAGGAAGACGTTGCCCCCAGTGGCGGGGAGGCGAAGAGCGTCGCTCCCGTTGGAGGGCCGGGAAGTGCTGAATCCAGGGGCGAGGAGAAAAGTGCTGGCTCCGGTGGCGAAACGGGGAGCGTTGCTCTCGTTGGCGGAGAGGAAAGTACTGTTCATCTTGGCGACGAGGAGAATGCAGCTCCCGGTGGCGAGGAGGAGAAGGCTGTACACTGTGGACGGGAGGAGGGTGCTGCCCCCAGTGGCGAGGAGGAGAAGAGCGCCGCTCACGTTGCTGAAGCGGAGGATACTGTTCTCCGTGTCGAGGAGGAGAATGTTGCTCCCTGTAATAAGGAGGAGGGTGTTGCTCCCTGTGGCGAGGAGGAGAGGAGCGCTGCTCGCGTTGGTGAGGCGGAGGACGCCGTTCACTTTGAGGAAGAGAATGTTGTTCCCTGTAATGAGGAGGAGGGTGCTGCCCCCTGTGGCGTGGAGGAGAGGAACGCCGTTCCCGTTGTTGGGGCGGAGGACGCTGGTCTCCCTGATGAGGAGGAGGGTGCTGCCCCCTATGGCGGGGAGGAGAAACGCCTTCTCGCAGACGGAGAGAAAAGCGTTGCTCCCGGCGCTGAAGAGAGGAATAACGGGTGGATTGACGGCGATTTGTCCGCTGTTCATCCGGGTCGTCTGGATTCTCATTTACGGGACCCCCTGGGCCTCTGGTGACCGCAGCATACGTACGCCTCACCGGCACAGGACCAGCGTCCTGGCGACGTTCGGTGACGTGGTGACGTAGGGTGTCACGGCGGCGTCCCCGGCGGTAGCGCACTTGGGTCCAGCCGTCCTCACCATCCTCAGGGTGGTCGGCCATGTTGTTTTTTTTAAAAAATGCGTCAAAAATCACTTCTTTAAAAAAACATGGGTCTCGGACAGAAAAAGACGGGAGAGAGTGTTCTTGCTTGCAAAAAACTCGTAGAGTTATTTATTTTTGAACTTTACATAAAATGTTTTTCTTGAAAAAATAAAAATTAAAAAAAATTAAAATAAAAAATAAATAAAATGTGGTTTTAAATAAAATAGAATACGTACAAGTTATAGTTGCAACGTTTCGGTTATAAATCTAACCTTCTTCAGGCAAACTTGTACTTTTTTAACTTTTTTCTTTAGTAAATCGAGCGTAGGTGTTGTTCTCTGAGAATCCGAGCGAGAAAGGAAGTGCCCCGGAGGAGAGCCCAGCTAAAACATCGCCAGAGCCCCCACTTCCGGGACCCAGCCAGCCCCACAAGGATCCACACAGGACAGAGCACCCTCAAGTGTTGGCTCTGCGTAACTACAACATGGAGGATCAAAAATTCAATTATGGTTACATGAAATTTTGTCATAAAATGAATACATTTTGTACTTTTTCAGTCCAGTAAAATCTGTTAAACAAATTAAATTAAATTAAGTTTCTGTGTAAGCAAAGATGGTAAGTATAAACATAAAAAAATATATATATATAAAAAAATACATATCTTTTTCAAAAAAAATTATTCTTAAACATTCCTTCCAATGAAAACATTTTTGTAAGAATTACAACAATTAATCAGGAAATTTGTAGGGATTACAACAGTTGATAAGCACATTTTTAAGGATTACAATTAATATAAAACAGTGAAATAGAATCCCAATATTTACAGGTAAGTACATCAAAATATCAAATACATTTATTTTCCTTAGGGAAGTAAAATTTAATCTTATCGTATTAGTTCTTAGTTTCTATTTTTTTAATTATTTTTTTTATATTATTTTATGGAATTTTTTTAGAAATTGTTTTATTTTTATGTATATATTTTTTTGTTATTTCTTTTTATTTTTTTATTATTGATTTCCTTACTTTTTATTTAAGAAGTATTTCTGTAAGGATTTCATAACAGTTGTAAGATTTTAGAATAGTCATCTCCAGAACAGAGGTAAGTAAATCAAATCATAATTCTTATGTACAGTAATTAAAACATTTCAAGTAGGTGGATATTGTCAATACACCTTCAAAACAGGAAAGTTTTTTTCTCCTTTCTCCTTTCTTCTTTTTCTTATGGAAAAAGAATTTTTTGTATAGTTTTTTACAACAAAACAAACGTAATCATTCCTTTTCAAAACACAGGATAAAATAAACATCGAGTCCTCACAAACAATATTCTGGTTATACAATTTTTCAGACCGTGTGTTTGCTCTTATTTTATGTGAGGTTAAAGTAAACTCGGTATAATACAGAGGATATCTAATGTATAATATTCAAAGGAGAATTATCAAAATAATATGACAGCCCTTTACTTATTTGGGCACAATGTGTAGTCATTTCTCTTCTTTTTTCTGTTATTTACAAACACAAAATGAGTCGGCACATTTCTTTTTCTAGGAGGTAGGTATATCAAATGTAAACCATCAGATGTAATGCTGATTTAGGAATTCTGTTTTTCAAACCCATTTTGTGTTGGCTCTTATTCTTATCCTAGACTCAGGACGGACAGGAGAGGCCCGAACGGAACCCAAGGAGGGTCTGGAGGCACTGGCTTAGGGTAGGTGAGGGTTTTGACCCGACCATCCGCAAGGGGTGGAAGGGTCGATGCACGCTCCATCCATCCCCCCTGGCGGGAACCGTCCAGACCCCAACTATCCGCCCTGGAGAGAAGAGGAGTAGTAATACATGCCCATTGTTTACACATCACTCCATCAATCTCCAGTCTCGATCACCTTCGTTCTTAATACGCAGTTGAAATCAAATTAATGTATAAAGTAATTAAAAGACATGGAACCTGACCGTCACAAGCAGAAAGAAGTGGGGGAGTTGGAATTCAGGCCAGACACGACTCCATAAACGCTCGTCATAAATTCTCGATCGCACGACGTGATGTTCCCGTCTGTAAACTTAAATATTCAATGTGGTCAAAAGGCAACCCAAAAGGAAAGCAGCAGAGTATCATGGTGCAGGGTGATTGTGATTAAAATTTTATATTATTGAGGGGCTAATATTGAATCAAAATTGGGGTGGGATGAGTTGGGGAGTGAGTTTAAGGCATAGAGATTAATTAGGGTAAGTTTAGGCATAAGGGTTAAAATGGGTAGGTTTAGAATAAGGGGTTTGGGTTAGAGAATAAGTATTAGAATTAAAAATTAGACTAACTAAGGGGTCAGAAAAAGGTAAGTTAAAGGGTAGGTTTAGGCATAGAGGTTAAATTGGGTAGGTTTGGACATAGTGGTTAAATTAGGTAGGTTTAGGGCTAGAGGTTAAAATTGGGTAAGTTTAGGCAAGGGGTTAAAAATGGGTAGGTTTAGAATAAGGGGTTTGGGTCAGAGAGTAGAATATTAGAATTAAAAAATAAATTTATTAAGGGGTCAGGGAAGAATCAGCTGAAGGGTAGGTTTAGGCATCGAGATTAAATTGGGTAAGTTTAGGCACAGGAGTTAGAATGGGTAGGTTTAGAATAAGGGGTTTGGGTTAGAGAATAGGGTATTAGGATTAAAAATAGAAATTTACTGAGGGGTCAGGGAGGAATAAGCTAGAGGGTAGGTTTAGGCATAGAGGTTAAAATGGGTAGGTTTAGGCATAGTGGTTAAAATAGGTAGGTTTAGGCATAGAGGTTAAAATGGGTAGGTTTAGGCATAGTGGTTAAAATGGGTAGGTTTAGGCATAGAGGTTAAAATAGGTAGGTTTAGGCATAGTGGTTAAACTGGGTAGGTTAGGCATAGTGGTTAAAATGGGTAGGTTTAGGCATAGTGGTTAAAATAGGTAGGTTTAGGCATAGTGGTTAAAATAGGTAGGTTTAGGCATAGTGGTTAAACTGGGTAGGTTAGGCATAGTGGTTAAAATGGGTAGGTTTAAGCATAGAGGTTAAAATGGGTAGGTTTAGGCATAGTGGTTAAAATAGGTAGGTTTAGGCATAGTGGTTAAAATGGGTGGGTTAGACAAAGTGGTTAAAATAGGTAGGTTTAAGCATAGTGGTTAAAATGGAAGGGTTAGGCCTAGTGGTTAAAATAGGTAGGTTTAGGCATAGAGGTTAAAATAGGTAGGTTAAGGCATAGTGGTTAAAATAGATAGGTTTAGGCATAGAGGTTAAAATGGGTGGGTTTAAGCATTAGAGGTTAAAATGGGTAGGTTAAGGCATAGTGGTTAAAATAGGTAGGTTTAGGCATAGAGGTTAAAATGGGTGGGTTTAAGCATAGAGGTTAAAATGGGTAGGTTTAGGCATAGTGGTTAAAATAGGTAGGTTTGGGCATAGCGGTTAAAATGGGTGGGTTTAGGCGTAGTGGTTAAATTAGGTAGGTTTAGGTACAGCAATCAGGGATTTGGGTTCGAGACTATGTACACAAAAAAAAGGGGGGTAGTTAAGGACGAAATGACATAATTTGATTAAGACCCTGTGGATGAGATGTGTCAAGTTTGATGATCCAGTTTCTCTCTGCTCTCTTTCTCTGCTGCTTACTCCAGTTGGGGTTGGATTCCAATACTGCAGCACGGACGGACTGCCAGCCATGGGAAATAAAGTGTTGGACAACATAGAGGTCAGTAGCTTTTTGTCGTACAATATTATATTTGTGACCTGAGAACCTTTTCCTGAGTGTCACACCCGTCTCTCCCACATATTTCATATTACACATCTTACAATACATTATATATACACAATTAGTTGTGAATGTATTGTACCCTTTATTATGAATTTCAAAAATTTGCTTAGTTCTAGAATTGTTAACCCAGGCAATTTGTTTAAAATATTTGCCCGTTAGGTCTTGTTTTGTGACCCTTTTACTTTTGACCTTTGCCTTTACAAAGTAATCCCTTAGATTTTTGTTTTTCCTAAAAGCTGCGATAATCCTAATATCCTTGTCGGGTTGTTTTTCATCAAAAATTGTTTTAAAGTTCTTTTTTATCTTTGTAACCAGGCTGACAGTGGAAGGTGAGTAGGTGGTGATGAGAGGAAGAGCAGTGGAGACCAGGACAGGCTTGGTGTGCAGGAACGACTTGAAGCTGTGCCTAAGAAAAGACCTAGAGTACCCTCTAGTGGAGAGAGCGGAGAATAACACCTTTGTGGCTTTCATAAATTCCTGTTTTAATGTACAAATTCTATGAAATCTGAGCAATTGTGATTTTACTAGACCCGAGAATGTATGTTTGGGATGAAAGCTACTCTTATGTAGCAGAGCATGTGTATCTGTTTCCTTAAAATAAACTTTGATGTCCAATCGGTTGGTTACAGTGAAATTAGGACCTTTATATGTTGTAGTATCGAGAAAATTGATAGAATTATGGTCAATCACATATTTTAATTTAATCGAGGGATTGTGGTTATTTAGAATATTAAAAAAGAGATTGAAATCTTGTTCTGAGTAAGTCCAAACACCCCAAATATCATCCAAGTATCTAAAGTAATGCAAAGGTTTTTTGTCGCATTTTTCAAGAGCTGCCGTCTCCCATTCTGCCATAAATATGTCTGCATATGCAGGAGCAAATTTCTTCCCCATAGCTGTTCCTTTGATCTGTAGAAAAAATTGATTGTCAAAGATAAAATCATTTCTTGTGAGATTGATTTCCAATAATTGGAGGAGTTCCTTGTCGGGTCTTTTTTTGTCGTAAAATTTATGAAAAATATTTCTGACAGCTTGAATGCCTTCTTGAATGTCGATATTTGTGTAAAGACTGTCTACGTCAATTGTAAATAATATGGAATTTAAGGGGACTTTAAGTTTTTTAATTTTTTCAACAAATTCATAGGTGTCTTTAATGTAACTTAAATGTTTTGTGGCCAAAGGATTCAGGAAGTAATCTATAAATTCTGCAGACCTGTATGTTTCGCTGCTACAATCCGATACTATCGGACGACCTGGCGGGATTTCGAACGGCTTGCTCCAGGAGGCTGGCTCCTTATGAATTTTGGGTAACAGGTAAAATTGTCTGGGTCTAGGTTCAGAATCTCCAATTAAATAATTTTTTTGTTTAGCGTTAATAAATCTTTTTTCATGTAGTTTTTGGAAGATTTTTGTTACTGTGATAATTGTATCCAAATACAGAGGTTTTCGTAGTACAGCATAATAATTTTTGTTCTCAAGTTGTCTATTACCTTCCCACAAATACTGTTCCTTGTCCATCACCACAACCACACTTCCCTTGTCCGCCGGTTTGATGATAATGTCATCTCTATCCTTGATCTCCTTCAGCGCCTGGTCCTCTGCAGAAGACAAATTAGGGTCAATATTTAACATTTTAAAACATTTTTCAAAAACATCCATATCTAATTTAATTAGTTCCAAAATATGGAGGGGTAGACTAAGGTCTGGAGGAGTCCAGGTGGACTTGGGAGTGAAAGGCTGTGGTTCTGAGCTATAACTTTTGTCGTCGTAAAAAGCGTTTAGTTTTAATTTTCTATGATACTTCTGGAGGTCGTGTCTGGCCTGAATTCCAACTTTATTGTTACATCCCTTGGTCGGGATAAAATTTAAACCTCTGTTGAGGAGTGACATCTGCGAATTTGTGAGTGTTGCTTTTTTAGAAAGAACCAGGACGTTCTTGAACCCCTCCTGTTCAGACAGGCTTATGGGGATTCCTAGTTTATCTGCAACATTTTAGACCAATGATTGAGCATGGAGACAGCAGTGTTATGGGACCAATGGATCTTATCATTAGCAACTTTGAAGTCAACCTCAGGTAGGTGAGGAATGTGGTCGTAATTATTTTTTATGTAGTTGTTAATGTTACGTAAGTTAACCTGTTCTCTATGAGGAAGAGACTGTGCAAAATTAATAATGGGAATCAGGATACGGGCTTTTGGCAGGCGTTCTCTGGCAGTCAGGAGGGCCCTCTCGAGCTGGATGCATCCTGTGTTGCGGTTGAGGTGACCTCTGTTGTTCAGGCCGAAGGACATAACTACTGTGTCAGGAACCATGTGAAACTCTGCTTTTTTCAGGAGTGCCTCTGCATGCTTGAAGGTTGCCCCCGGGAAGGCGTCGACCTGGAGGTCAGGGTTGCTGTAGGAGGGAAGCCTGGCAATGTTGGAGTCGCCCAGGATCAGAAGCTTTTTGGTGACGGTCAGGTTCCAGTCGTGTAGTTTGTCTCTAGTCGTGATGTGTCGTGTCGGTCTGTAGATTGCTGTGTTCTTCTGTGTTGTGTTCAGGTGGTCCAGCGTAGTTTGGATGAGACTTGGTTCCTCGGAAGGAGAAGAAGGTGTGGAGGACAGAAGAGGGTGCACGAGGTCATCGCAGCTATCCTCTGCGTCCGATGTGAGGATCTGTGGCTGCTGTGGAGCTGGTGGTCTCCTGATGATGGGAGTCAGCTTGAGCCGAGGATTTCCTGTGAGTTGGTTCTGGAGAGGGCGATTTGTTCTAGTGGCTATCGGTGTTAAATTTGGCAGAGCGTTGTTTAAAGGACCTAATTTCGGAGTGGCGGATGAGGTGGCTTTAGTAGGTGTTGTGGCGATGACGCTGTTTCTGTTCCTCGGGATCGGCTTCCTGGCAGGTCTCTGAGGGAGAGGAGGGACGAGAGTCGGAGAGTGCGAGAGGCGAGAAGGCGGCGGCGGAGGATGGAGAAGAAGATTTGGTGGAGAACGAGGCTTGAGAGCAGGGGAGAGAGGCAGGGTGTCTTCCTCATCCGGTGTTTCAGATGGTGGTGGTGGTGGGAGGTGAGCAGCTGATGTTGCGGCAGGTGCATGTGGCGTTGCACGTATGAAGACCTCATTCGAGGTATCTGCGGTCGTCTCAGGGCCTTGAGCCTGTGGGTGCGCGCTTCCTCCTCTGGCTGGTGAATCCTGTGCCAGCGAAGCAGTTAAATATACTTCACAATACTCGACCGTGCTCTCCTGTAACCTGCGGCCCAGGTGGTTGCGTGCCCAATCTCTGGCCACTTGAAATGGCCCCTCCCATTCCAGGTTAGGGAGTGATTTTAATTCCTCAATGGTGTCGTCTCTCGTTTGTTCAAAATGTTCCTTTAATATACCAACTATGTTTTGTTCCCACTGTAGTGCGTTGCCTTCAATTTTCAACCGTGTCTCCTCGTCAGGATAAGCAGGTTTGATGTCGTTCACCAGGTTAAGGGTCATCGCTCTAATCGACTTCGGGACACTCATGTGGACATTCTTCAGGTGATGTATGGCTTTAATCGTTTTTTGAAGTAGATTAGCTTTTTTCAGAAACAGCGGGTCGTCTGATGTAACTCTGTGTGGAGCTCTTGTGTTGGTGTGTCGTTGTTGTGACTCACTGTTATTGCGACGTGGGTTTCCGCGTTGCTGTTGTTGATTGTTGTTTACATTCCGTCTGTCATTCATGCGATAACCTCCGTAGCGAGGCGAGACACTGCGAAGACGAGGAGGAGGCTGCTGCTCACGGTGGCGAGGAGGAAGACGTTGCCCCCAGTGGCGGGGAGGCGAAGAGCGTCGCTCCCGTTGGAGGGCCGGGAAGTGCTGAATCCAGGGGCGAGGAGAAAAGTGCTGGCTCCGGTGGCGAAACGGGGAGCGTTGCTCTCGTTGGCGGAGAGGAAAGTACTGTTCATCTTGGCGACGAGGAGAATGCAGCTCCCGGTGGCGAGGAGGAGAAGGCTGTACACTGTGGACGGGAGGAGGGTGCTGCCCCCAGTGGCGAGGAGGAGAAGAGCGCCGCTCACGTTGCTGAAGCGGAGGATACTGTTCTCCGTGTCGAGGAGGAGAATGTTGCTCCCTGTAATAAGGAGGAGGGTGTTGCTCCCTGTGGCGAGGAGGAGAGGAGCGCTGCTCGCGTTGGTGAGGCGGAGGACGCCGTTCACTTTGAGGAAGAGAATGTTGTTCCCTGTAATGAGGAGGAGGGTGCTGCCCCCTGTGGCGTGGAGGAGAGGAACGCCGTTCCCGTTGTTGGGGCGGAGGACGCTGGTCTCCCTGATGAGGAGGAGGGTGCTGCCCCCTATGGCGGGGAGGAGAAACGCCTTCTCGCAGACGGAGAGAAAAGCGTTGCTCCCGGCGCTGAAGAGAGGAATAACGGGTGGATTGACGGCGATTTGTCCGCTGTTCATCCGGGTCGTCTGGATTCTCATTTACGGGACCCCCTGGGCCTCTGGTGACCGCAGCATACGTACGCCTCACCGGCACAGGACCAGCGTCCTGGCGACGTTCGGTGACGTGGTGACGTAGGGTGTCACGGCGGCGTCCCCGGCGGTAGCGCACTTGGGTCCAGCCGTCCTCACCATCCTCAGGGTGGTCGGCCATGTTGTTTTTTTTAAAAAATGCGTCAAAAATCACTTCTTTAAAAAAACATGGGTCTCGGACAGAAAAAGACGGGAGAGAGTGTTCTTGCTTGCAAAAAACTCGTAGAGTTATTTATTTTTGAACTTTACATAAAATGTTTTTCTTGAAAAAATAAAAATTAAAAAAAATTAAAATAAAAAATAAATAAAATGTGGTTTTAAATAAAATAGAATACGTACAAGTTATAGTTGCAACGTTTCGGTTATAAATCTAACCTTCTTCAGGCAAACTTGTACTTTTTTAACTTTTTTCTTTAGTAAATCGAGCGTAGGTGTTGTTCTCTGAGAATCCGAGCGAGAAAGGAAGTGCCCCGGAGGAGAGCCCAGCTAAAACATCGCCAGAGCCCCCACTTCCGGGACCCAGCCAGCCCCACAAGGATCCACACAGGACAGAGCACCCTCAAGTGTTGGCTCTGCGTAACTACAACATGGAGGATCAAAAATTCAATTATGGTTACATGAAATTTTGTCATAAAATGAATACATTTTGTACTTTTTCAGTCCAGTAAAATCTGTTAAACAAATTAAATTAAATTAAGTTTCTGTGTAAGCAAAGATGGTAAGTATAAACATAAAAAAATATATATATATAAAAAAATACATATCTTTTTCAAAAAAAATTATTCTTAAACATTCCTTCCAATGAAAACATTTTTGTAAGAATTACAACAATTAATCAGGAAATTTGTAGGGATTACAACAGTTGATAAGCACATTTTTAAGGATTACAATTAATATAAAACAGTGAAATAGAATCCCAATATTTACAGGTAAGTACATCAAAATATCAAATACATTTATTTTCCTTAGGGAAGTAAAATTTAATCTTATCGTATTAGTTCTTAGTTTCTATTTTTTTAATTATTTTTTTTATATTATTTTATGGAATTTTTTTAGAAATTGTTTTATTTTTATGTATATATTTTTTTGTTATTTCTTTTTATTTTTTTATTATTGATTTCCTTACTTTTTATTTAAGAAGTATTTCTGTAAGGATTTCATAACAGTTGTAAGATTTTAGAATAGTCATCTCCAGAACAGAGGTAAGTAAATCAAATCATAATTCTTATGTACAGTAATTAAAACATTTCAAGTAGGTGGATATTGTCAATACACCTTCAAAACAGGAAAGTTTTTTTCTCCTTTCTCCTTTCTTCTTTTTCTTATGGAAAAAGAATTTTTTGTATAGTTTTTTACAACAAAACAAACGTAATCATTCCTTTTCAAAACACAGGATAAAATAAACATCGAGTCCTCACAAACAATATTCTGGTTATACAATTTTTCAGACCGTGTGTTTGCTCTTATTTTATGTGAGGTTAAAGTAAACTCGGTATAATACAGAGGATATCTAATGTATAATATTCAAAGGAGAATTATCAAAATAATATGACAGCCCTTTACTTATTTGGGCACAATGTGTAGTCATTTCTCTTCTTTTTTCTGTTATTTACAAACACAAAATGAGTCGGCACATTTCTTTTTCTAGGAGGTAGGTATATCAAATGTAAACCATCAGATGTAATGCTGATTTAGGAATTCTGTTTTTCAAACCCATTTTGTGTTGGCTCTTATTCTTATCCTAGACTCAGGACGGACAGGAGAGGCCCGAACGGAACCCAAGGAGGGTCTGGAGGCACTGGCTTAGGGTAGGTGAGGGTTTTGACCCGACCATCCGCAAGGGGTGGAAGGGTCGATGCACGCTCCATCCATCCCCCCTGGCGGGAACCGTCCAGACCCCAACTATCCGCCCTGGAGAGAAGAGGAGTAGTAATACATGCCCATTGTTTACACATCACTCCATCAATCTCCAGTCTCGATCACCTTCGTTCTTAATACGCAGTTGAAATCAAATTAATGTATAAAGTAATTAAAAGACATGGAACCTGACCGTCACAAGCAGAAAGAAGTGGGGGAGTTGGAATTCAGGCCAGACACGACTCCATAAACGCTCGTCATAAATTCTCGATCGCACGACGTGATGTTCCCGTCTGTAAACTTAAATATTCAATGTGGTCAAAAGGCAACCCAAAAGGAAAGCAGCAGAGTATCATGGTGCAGGGTGATTGTGATTAAAATTTTATATTATTGAGGGGCTAATATTGAATCAAAATTGGGGTGGGATGAGTTGGGGAGTGAGTTTAAGGCATAGAGATTAATTAGGGTAAGTTTAGGCATAAGGGTTAAAATGGGTAGGTTTAGAATAAGGGGTTTGGGTTAGAGAATAAGTATTAGAATTAAAAATTAGACTAACTAAGGGGTCAGAAAAAGGTAAGTTAAAGGGTAGGTTTAGGCATAGAGGTTAAATTGGGTAGGTTTGGACATAGTGGTTAAATTAGGTAGGTTTAGGGCTAGAGGTTAAAATTGGGTAAGTTTAGGCAAGGGGTTAAAAATGGGTAGGTTTAGAATAAGGGGTTTGGGTCAGAGAGTAGAATATTAGAATTAAAAAATAAATTTATTAAGGGGTCAGGGAAGAATCAGCTGAAGGGTAGGTTTAGGCATCGAGATTAAATTGGGTAAGTTTAGGCACAGGAGTTAGAATGGGTAGGTTTAGAATAAGGGGTTTGGGTTAGAGAATAGGGTATTAGGATTAAAAATAGAAATTTACTGAGGGGTCAGGGAGGAATAAGCTAGAGGGTAGGTTTAGGCATAGAGGTTAAAATGGGTAGGTTTAGGCATAGTGGTTAAAATAGGTAGGTTTAGGCATAGAGGTTAAAATGGGTAGGTTTAGGCATAGTGGTTAAAATGGGTAGGTTTAGGCATAGAGGTTAAAATAGGTAGGTTTAGGCATAGTGGTTAAACTGGGTAGGTTAGGCATAGTGGTTAAAATGGGTAGGTTTAGGCATAGTGGTTAAAATAGGTAGGTTTAGGCATAGTGGTTAAAATAGGTAGGTTTAGGCATAGTGGTTAAACTGGGTAGGTTAGGCATAGTGGTTAAAATGGGTAGGTTTAAGCATAGAGGTTAAAATGGGTAGGTTTAGGCATAGTGGTTAAAATAGGTAGGTTTAGGCATAGTGGTTAAAATGGGTGGGTTAGACAAAGTGGTTAAAATAGGTAGGTTTAAGCATAGTGGTTAAAATGGAAGGGTTAGGCCTAGTGGTTAAAATAGGTAGGTTTAGGCATAGAGGTTAAAATAGGTAGGTTAAGGCATAGTGGTTAAAATAGATAGGTTTAGGCATAGAGGTTAAAATGGGTGGGTTTAAGCATTAGAGGTTAAAATGGGTAGGTTAAGGCATAGTGGTTAAAATAGGTAGGTTTAGGCATAGAGGTTAAAATGGGTGGGTTTAAGCATAGAGGTTAAAATGGGTAGGTTTAGGCATAGTGGTTAAAATAGGTAGGTTTGGGCATAGCGGTTAAAATGGGTGGGTTTAGGCGTAGTGGTTAAATTAGGTAGGTTTAGGTACAGCAATCAGGGATTTGGGTTCGAGACTATGTACACAAAAAAAAGGGGGGTAGTTAAGGACGAAATGACATAATTTGATTAAGACCCTGTGGATGAGATGTGTCAAGTTTGATGATCCAGTTTCTCTCTGCTCTCTTTCTCTGCTGCTTACTCCAGTTGGGGTTGGATTCCAATACTGCAGCACGGACGGACTGCCAGCCATGGGAAATAAAGTGTTGGACAACATAGAGGTCAGTAGCTTTTTGTCGTACAATATTATATTTGTGACCTGAGAACCTTTTCCTGAGTGTCACACCCGTCTCTCCCACATATTTCATATTACACATCTTACAATACATTATATATACACAATTAGTTGTGAATGTATTGTACCCTTTATTATGAATTTCAAAAATTTGCTTAGTTCTAGAATTGTTAACCCAGGCAATTTGTTTAAAATATTTGCCCGTTAGGTCTTGTTTTGTGACCCTTTTACTTTTGACCTTTGCCTTTACAAAGTAATCCCTTAGATTTTTGTTTTTCCTAAAAGCTGCGATAATCCTAATATCCTTGTCGGGTTGTTTTTCATCAAAAATTGTTTTAAAGTTCTTTTTTATCTTTGTAACCAGGCTGACAGTGGAAGGTGAGTAGGTGGTGATGAGAGGAAGAGCAGTGGAGACCAGGACAGGCTTGGTGTGCAGGAACGACTTGAAGCTGTGCCTAAGAAAAGACCTAGAGTACCCTCTAGTGGAGAGAGCGGAGAATAACACCTTTGTGGCTTTCATAAATTCCTGTTTTAATGTACAAATTCTATGAAATCTGAGCAATTGTGATTTTACTAGACCCGAGAATGTATGTTTGGGATGAAAGCTACTCTTATGTAGCAGAGCATGTGTATCTGTTTCCTTAAAATAAACTTTGATGTCCAATCGGTTGGTTACAGTGAAATTAGGACCTTTATATGTTGTAGTATCGAGAAAATTGATAGAATTATGGTCAATCACATATTTTAATTTAATCGAGGGATTGTGGTTATTTAGAATATTAAAAAAGAGATTGAAATCTTGTTCTGAGTAAGTCCAAACACCCCAAATATCATCCAAGTATCTAAAGTAATGCAAAGGTTTTTTGTCGCATTTTTCAAGAGCTGCCGTCTCCCATTCTGCCATAAATATGTCTGCATATGCAGGAGCAAATTTCTTCCCCATAGCTGTTCCTTTGATCTGTAGAAAAAATTGATTGTCAAAGATAAAATCATTTCTTGTGAGATTGATTTCCAATAATTGGAGGAGTTCCTTGTCGGGTCTTTTTTTGTCGTAAAATTTATGAAAAATATTTCTGACAGCTTGAATGCCTTCTTGAATGTCGATATTTGTGTAAAGACTGTCTACGTCAATTGTAAATAATATGGAATTTAAGGGGACTTTAAGTTTTTTAATTTTTTCAACAAATTCATAGGTGTCTTTAATGTAACTTAAATGTTTTGTGGCCAAAGGATTCAGGAAGTAATCTATAAATTCTGCAGACCTGTATGTTTCGCTGCTACAATCCGATACTATCGGACGACCTGGCGGGATTTCGAACGGCTTGCTCCAGGAGGCTGGCTCCTTATGAATTTTGGGTAACAGGTAAAATTGTCTGGGTCTAGGTTCAGAATCTCCAATTAAATAATTTTTTTGTTTAGCGTTAATAAATCTTTTTTCATGTAGTTTTTGGAAGATTTTTGTTA
The DNA here is from genome assembly GCF_963457635.1 of Microchirus variegatus. Lineage (NCBI taxonomy): Eukaryota > Metazoa > Chordata > Actinopteri > Pleuronectiformes > Soleidae > Microchirus > Microchirus variegatus. The sequence continues at coordinate 23,771,302 of NC_139820.1, forward strand.
CTGTGATAATTGTATCCAAATACAGAGGTTTTCGTAGTACAGCATAATAATTTTTGTTCTCAAGTTGTCTATTACCTTCCCACAAATACTGTTCCTTGTCCATCACCACAACCACACTTCCCTTGTCCGCCGGTTTGATGATAATGTCATCTCTATCCTTGATCTCCTTCAGCGCCTGGTCCTCTGCAGAAGACAAATTAGGGTCAATATTTAACATTTTAAAACATTTTTCAAAAACATCCATATCTAATTTAATTAGTTCCAAAATATGGAGGGGTAGACTAAGGTCTGGAGGAGTCCAGGTGGACTTGGGAGTGAAAGGCTGTGGTTCTGAGCTATAACTTTTGTCGTCGTAAAAAGCGTTTAGTTTTAATTTTCTATGATACTTCTGGAGGTCGTGTCTGGCCTGAATTCCAACTTTATTGTTACATCCCTTGGTCGGGATAAAATTTAAACCTCTGTTGAGGAGTGACATCTGCGAATTTGTGAGTGTTGCTTTTTTAGAAAGAACCAGGACGTTCTTGAACCCCTCCTGTTCAGACAGGCTTATGGGGATTCCTAGTTTATCTGCAACATTTTAGACCAATGATTGAGCATGGAGACAGCAGTGTTATGGGACCAATGGATCTTATCATTAGCAACTTTGAAGTCAACCTCAGGTAGGTGAGGAATGTGGTCGTAATTATTTTTTATGTAGTTGTTAATGTTACGTAAGTTAACCTGTTCTCTATGAGGAAGAGACTGTGCAAAATTAATAATGGGAATCAGGATACGGGCTTTTGGCAGGCGTTCTCTGGCAGTCAGGAGGGCCCTCTCGAGCTGGATGCATCCTGTGTTGCGGTTGAGGTGACCTCTGTTGTTCAGGCCGAAGGACATAACTACTGTGTCAGGAACCATGTGAAACTCTGCTTTTTTCAGGAGTGCCTCTGCATGCTTGAAGGTTGCCCCCGGGAAGGCGTCGACCTGGAGGTCAGGGTTGCTGTAGGAGGGAAGCCTGGCAATGTTGGAGTCGCCCAGGATCAGAAGCTTTTTGGTGACGGTCAGGTTCCAGTCGTGTAGTTTGTCTCTAGTCGTGATGTGTCGTGTCGGTCTGTAGATTGCTGTGTTCTTCTGTGTTGTGTTCAGGTGGTCCAGCGTAGTTTGGATGAGACTTGGTTCCTCGGAAGGAGAAGAAGGTGTGGAGGACAGAAGAGGGTGCACGAGGTCATCGCAGCTATCCTCTGCGTCCGATGTGAGGATCTGTGGCTGCTGTGGAGCTGGTGGTCTCCTGATGATGGGAGTCAGCTTGAGCCGAGGATTTCCTGTGAGTTGGTTCTGGAGAGGGCGATTTGTTCTAGTGGCTATCGGTGTTAAATTTGGCAGAGCGTTGTTTAAAGGACCTAATTTCGGAGTGGCGGATGAGGTGGCTTTAGTAGGTGTTGTGGCGATGACGCTGTTTCTGTTCCTCGGGATCGGCTTCCTGGCAGGTCTCTGAGGGAGAGGAGGGACGAGAGTCGGAGAGTGCGAGAGGCGAGAAGGCGGCGGCGGAGGATGGAGAAGAAGATTTGGTGGAGAACGAGGCTTGAGAGCAGGGGAGAGAGGCAGGGTGTCTTCCTCATCCGGTGTTTCAGATGGTGGTGGTGGTGGGAGGTGAGCAGCTGATGTTGCGGCAGGTGCATGTGGCGTTGCACGTATGAAGACCTCATTCGAGGTATCTGCGGTCGTCTCAGGGCCTTGAGCCTGTGGGTGCGCGCTTCCTCCTCTGGCTGGTGAATCCTGTGCCAGCGAAGCAGTTAAATATACTTCACAATACTCGACCGTGCTCTCCTGTAACCTGCGGCCCAGGTGGTTGCGTGCCCAATCTCTGGCCACTTGAAATGGCCCCTCCCATTCCAGGTTAGGGAGTGATTTTAATTCCTCAATGGTGTCGTCTCTCGTTTGTTCAAAATGTTCCTTTAATATACCAACTATGTTTTGTTCCCACTGTAGTGCGTTGCCTTCAATTTTCAACCGTGTCTCCTCGTCAGGATAAGCAGGTTTGATGTCGTTCACCAGGTTAAGGGTCATCGCTCTAATCGACTTCGGGACACTCATGTGGACATTCTTCAGGTGATGTATGGCTTTAATCGTTTTTTGAAGTAGATTAGCTTTTTTCAGAAACAGCGGGTCGTCTGATGTAACTCTGTGTGGAGCTCTTGTGTTGGTGTGTCGTTGTTGTGACTCACTGTTATTGCGACGTGGGTTTCCGCGTTGCTGTTGTTGATTGTTGTTTACATTCCGTCTGTCATTCATGCGATAACCTCCGTAGCGAGGCGAGACACTGCGAAGACGAGGAGGAGGCTGCTGCTCACGGTGGCGAGGAGGAAGACGTTGCCCCCAGTGGCGGGGAGGCGAAGAGCGTCGCTCCCGTTGGAGGGCCGGGAAGTGCTGAATCCAGGGGCGAGGAGAAAAGTGCTGGCTCCGGTGGCGAAACGGGGAGCGTTGCTCTCGTTGGCGGAGAGGAAAGTACTGTTCATCTTGGCGACGAGGAGAATGCAGCTCCCGGTGGCGAGGAGGAGAAGGCTGTACACTGTGGACGGGAGGAGGGTGCTGCCCCCAGTGGCGAGGAGGAGAAGAGCGCCGCTCACGTTGCTGAAGCGGAGGATACTGTTCTCCGTGTCGAGGAGGAGAATGTTGCTCCCTGTAATAAGGAGGAGGGTGTTGCTCCCTGTGGCGAGGAGGAGAGGAGCGCTGCTCGCGTTGGTGAGGCGGAGGACGCCGTTCACTTTGAGGAAGAGAATGTTGTTCCCTGTAATGAGGAGGAGGGTGCTGCCCCCTGTGGCGTGGAGGAGAGGAACGCCGTTCCCGTTGTTGGGGCGGAGGACGCTGGTCTCCCTGATGAGGAGGAGGGTGCTGCCCCCTATGGCGGGGAGGAGAAACGCCTTCTCGCAGACGGAGAGAAAAGCGTTGCTCCCGGCGCTGAAGAGAGGAATAACGGGTGGATTGACGGCGATTTGTCCGCTGTTCATCCGGGTCGTCTGGATTCTCATTTACGGGACCCCCTGGGCCTCTGGTGACCGCAGCATACGTACGCCTCACCGGCACAGGACCAGCGTCCTGGCGACGTTCGGTGACGTGGTGACGTAGGGTGTCACGGCGGCGTCCCCGGCGGTAGCGCACTTGGGTCCAGCCGTCCTCACCATCCTCAGGGTGGTCGGCCATGTTGTTTTTTTTAAAAAATGCGTCAAAAATCACTTCTTTAAAAAAACATGGGTCTCGGACAGAAAAAGACGGGAGAGAGTGTTCTTGCTTGCAAAAAACTCGTAGAGTTATTTATTTTTGAACTTTACATAAAATGTTTTTCTTGAAAAAATAAAAATTAAAAAAAATTAAAATAAAAAATAAATAAAATGTGGTTTTAAATAAAATAGAATACGTACAAGTTATAGTTGCAACGTTTCGGTTATAAATCTAACCTTCTTCAGGCAAACTTGTACTTTTTTAACTTTTTTCTTTAGTAAATCGAGCGTAGGTGTTGTTCTCTGAGAATCCGAGCGAGAAAGGAAGTGCCCCGGAGGAGAGCCCAGCTAAAACATCGCCAGAGCCCCCACTTCCGGGACCCAGCCAGCCCCACAAGGATCCACACAGGACAGAGCACCCTCAAGTGTTGGCTCTGCGTAACTACAACATGGAGGATCAAAAATTCAATTATGGTTACATGAAATTTTGTCATAAAATGAATACATTTTGTACTTTTTCAGTCCAGTAAAATCTGTTAAACAAATTAAATTAAATTAAGTTTCTGTGTAAGCAAAGATGGTAAGTATAAACATAAAAAAATATATATATATAAAAAAATACATATCTTTTTCAAAAAAAATTATTCTTAAACATTCCTTCCAATGAAAACATTTTTGTAAGAATTACAACAATTAATCAGGAAATTTGTAGGGATTACAACAGTTGATAAGCACATTTTTAAGGATTACAATTAATATAAAACAGTGAAATAGAATCCCAATATTTACAGGTAAGTACATCAAAATATCAAATACATTTATTTTCCTTAGGGAAGTAAAATTTAATCTTATCGTATTAGTTCTTAGTTTCTATTTTTTTAATTATTTTTTTTATATTATTTTATGGAATTTTTTTAGAAATTGTTTTATTTTTATGTATATATTTTTTTGTTATTTCTTTTTATTTTTTTATTATTGATTTCCTTACTTTTTATTTAAGAAGTATTTCTGTAAGGATTTCATAACAGTTGTAAGATTTTAGAATAGTCATCTCCAGAACAGAGGTAAGTAAATCAAATCATAATTCTTATGTACAGTAATTAAAACATTTCAAGTAGGTGGATATTGTCAATACACCTTCAAAACAGGAAAGTTTTTTTCTCCTTTCTCCTTTCTTCTTTTTCTTATGGAAAAAGAATTTTTTGTATAGTTTTTTACAACAAAACAAACGTAATCATTCCTTTTCAAAACACAGGATAAAATAAACATCGAGTCCTCACAAACAATATTCTGGTTATACAATTTTTCAGACCGTGTGTTTGCTCTTATTTTATGTGAGGTTAAAGTAAACTCGGTATAATACAGAGGATATCTAATGTATAATATTCAAAGGAGAATTATCAAAATAATATGACAGCCCTTTACTTATTTGGGCACAATGTGTAGTCATTTCTCTTCTTTTTTCTGTTATTTACAAACACAAAATGAGTCGGCACATTTCTTTTTCTAGGAGGTAGGTATATCAAATGTAAACCATCAGATGTAATGCTGATTTAGGAATTCTGTTTTTCAAACCCATTTTGTGTTGGCTCTTATTCTTATCCTAGACTCAGGACGGACAGGAGAGGCCCGAACGGAACCCAAGGAGGGTCTGGAGGCACTGGCTTAGGGTAGGTGAGGGTTTTGACCCGACCATCCGCAAGGGGTGGAAGGGTCGATGCACGCTCCATCCATCCCCCCTGGCGGGAACCGTCCAGACCCCAACTATCCGCCCTGGAGAGAAGAGGAGTAGTAATACATGCCCATTGTTTACACATCACTCCATCAATCTCCAGTCTCGATCACCTTCGTTCTTAATACGCAGTTGAAATCAAATTAATGTATAAAGTAATTAAAAGACATGGAACCTGACCGTCACAAGCAGAAAGAAGTGGGGGAGTTGGAATTCAGGCCAGACACGACTCCATAAACGCTCGTCATAAATTCTCGATCGCACGACGTGATGTTCCCGTCTGTAAACTTAAATATTCAATGTGGTCAAAAGGCAACCCAAAAGGAAAGCAGCAGAGTATCATGGTGCAGGGTGATTGTGATTAAAATTTTATATTATTGAGGGGCTAATATTGAATCAAAATTGGGGTGGGATGAGTTGGGGAGTGAGTTTAAGGCATAGAGATTAATTAGGGTAAGTTTAGGCATAAGGGTTAAAATGGGTAGGTTTAGAATAAGGGGTTTGGGTTAGAGAATAAGTATTAGAATTAAAAATTAGACTAACTAAGGGGTCAGAAAAAGGTAAGTTAAAGGGTAGGTTTAGGCATAGAGGTTAAATTGGGTAGGTTTGGACATAGTGGTTAAATTAGGTAGGTTTAGGGCTAGAGGTTAAAATTGGGTAAGTTTAGGCAAGGGGTTAAAAATGGGTAGGTTTAGAATAAGGGGTTTGGGTCAGAGAGTAGAATATTAGAATTAAAAAATAAATTTATTAAGGGGTCAGGGAAGAATCAGCTGAAGGGTAGGTTTAGGCATCGAGATTAAATTGGGTAAGTTTAGGCACAGGAGTTAGAATGGGTAGGTTTAGAATAAGGGGTTTGGGTTAGAGAATAGGGTATTAGGATTAAAAATAGAAATTTACTGAGGGGTCAGGGAGGAATAAGCTAGAGGGTAGGTTTAGGCATAGAGGTTAAAATGGGTAGGTTTAGGCATAGTGGTTAAAATAGGTAGGTTTAGGCATAGAGGTTAAAATGGGTAGGTTTAGGCATAGTGGTTAAAATGGGTAGGTTTAGGCATAGAGGTTAAAATAGGTAGGTTTAGGCATAGTGGTTAAACTGGGTAGGTTAGGCATAGTGGTTAAAATGGGTAGGTTTAGGCATAGTGGTTAAAATAGGTAGGTTTAGGCATAGTGGTTAAAATAGGTAGGTTTAGGCATAGTGGTTAAACTGGGTAGGTTAGGCATAGTGGTTAAAATGGGTAGGTTTAAGCATAGAGGTTAAAATGGGTAGGTTTAGGCATAGTGGTTAAAATAGGTAGGTTTAGGCATAGTGGTTAAAATGGGTGGGTTAGACAAAGTGGTTAAAATAGGTAGGTTTAAGCATAGTGGTTAAAATGGAAGGGTTAGGCCTAGTGGTTAAAATAGGTAGGTTTAGGCATAGAGGTTAAAATAGGTAGGTTAAGGCATAGTGGTTAAAATAGATAGGTTTAGGCATAGAGGTTAAAATGGGTGGGTTTAAGCATTAGAGGTTAAAATGGGTAGGTTAAGGCATAGTGGTTAAAATAGGTAGGTTTAGGCATAGAGGTTAAAATGGGTGGGTTTAAGCATAGAGGTTAAAATGGGTAGGTTTAGGCATAGTGGTTAAAATAGGTAGGTTTGGGCATAGCGGTTAAAATGGGTGGGTTTAGGCGTAGTGGTTAAATTAGGTAGGTTTAGGTACAGCAATCAGGGATTTGGGTTCGAGACTATGTACACAAAAAAAAGGGGGGTAGTTAAGGACGAAATGACATAATTTGATTAAGACCCTGTGGATGAGATGTGTCAAGTTTGATGATCCAGTTTCTCTCTGCTCTCTTTCTCTGCTGCTTACTCCAGTTGGGGTTGGATTCCAATACTGCAGCACGGACGGACTGCCAGCCATGGGAAATAAAGTGTTGGACAACATAGAGGTCAGTAGCTTTTTGTCGTACAATATTATATTTGTGACCTGAGAACCTTTTCCTGAGTGTCACACCCGTCTCTCCCACATATTTCATATTACACATCTTACAATACATTATATATACACAATTAGTTGTGAATGTATTGTACCCTTTATTATGAATTTCAAAAATTTGCTTAGTTCTAGAATTGTTAACCCAGGCAATTTGTTTAAAATATTTGCCCGTTAGGTCTTGTTTTGTGACCCTTTTACTTTTGACCTTTGCCTTTACAAAGTAATCCCTTAGATTTTTGTTTTTCCTAAAAGCTGCGATAATCCTAATATCCTTGTCGGGTTGTTTTTCATCAAAAATTGTTTTAAAGTTCTTTTTTATCTTTGTAACCAGGCTGACAGTGGAAGGTGAGTAGGTGGTGATGAGAGGAAGAGCAGTGGAGACCAGGACAGGCTTGGTGTGCAGGAACGACTTGAAGCTGTGCCTAAGAAAAGACCTAGAGTACCCTCTAGTGGAGAGAGCGGAGAATAACACCTTTGTGGCTTTCATAAATTCCTGTTTTAATGTACAAATTCTATGAAATCTGAGCAATTGTGATTTTACTAGACCCGAGAATGTATGTTTGGGATGAAAGCTACTCTTATGTAGCAGAGCATGTGTATCTGTTTCCTTAAAATAAACTTTGATGTCCAATCGGTTGGTTACAGTGAAATTAGGACCTTTATATGTTGTAGTATCGAGAAAATTGATAGAATTATGGTCAATCACATATTTTAATTTAATCGAGGGATTGTGGTTATTTAGAATATTAAAAAAGAGATTGAAATCTTGTTCTGAGTAAGTCCAAACACCCCAAATATCATCCAAGTATCTAAAGTAATGCAAAGGTTTTTTGTCGCATTTTTCAAGAGCTGCCGTCTCCCATTCTGCCATAAATATGTCTGCATATGCAGGAGCAAATTTCTTCCCCATAGCTGTTCCTTTGATCTGTAGAAAAAATTGATTGTCAAAGATAAAATCATTTCTTGTGAGATTGATTTCCAATAATTGGAGGAGTTCCTTGTCGGGTCTTTTTTTGTCGTAAAATTTATGAAAAATATTTCTGACAGCTTGAATGCCTTCTTGAATGTCGATATTTGTGTAAAGACTGTCTACGTCAATTGTAAATAATATGGAATTTAAGGGGACTTTAAGTTTTTTAATTTTTTCAACAAATTCATAGGTGTCTTTAATGTAACTTAAATGTTTTGTGGCCAAAGGATTCAGGAAGTAATCTATAAATTCTGCAGACCTGTATGTTTCGCTGCTACAATCCGATACTATCGGACGACCTGGCGGGATTTCGAACGGCTTGCTCCAGGAGGCTGGCTCCTTATGAATTTTGGGTAACAGGTAAAATTGTCTGGGTCTAGGTTCAGAATCTCCAATTAAATAATTTTTTTGTTTAGCGTTAATAAATCTTTTTTCATGTAGTTTTTGGAAGATTTTTGTTACTGTGATAATTGTATCCAAATACAGAGGTTTTCGTAGTACAGCATAATAATTTTTGTTCTCAAGTTGTCTATTACCTTCCCACAAATACTGTTCCTTGTCCATCACCACAACCACACTTCCCTTGTCCGCCGGTTTGATGATAATGTCATCTCTATCCTTGATCTCCTTCAGCGCCTGGTCCTCTGCAGAAGACAAATTAGGGTCAATATTTAACATTTTAAAACATTTTTCAAAAACATCCATATCTAATTTAATTAGTTCCAAAATATGGAGGGGTAGACTAAGGTCTGGAGGAGTCCAGGTGGACTTGGGAGTGAAAGGCTGTGGTTCTGAGCTATAACTTTTGTCGTCGTAAAAAGCGTTTAGTTTTAATTTTCTATGATACTTCTGGAGGTCGTGTCTGGCCTGAATTCCAACTTTATTGTTACATCCCTTGGTCGGGATAAAATTTAAACCTCTGTTGAGGAGTGACATCTGCGAATTTGTGAGTGTTGCTTTTTTAGAAAGAACCAGGACGTTCTTGAACCCCTCCTGTTCAGACAGGCTTATGGGGATTCCTAGTTTATCTGCAACATTTTAGACCAATGATTGAGCATGGAGACAGCAGTGTTATGGGACCAATGGATCTTATCATTAGCAACTTTGAAGTCAACCTCAGGTAGGTGAGGAATGTGGTCGTAATTATTTTTTATGTAGTTGTTAATGTTACGTAAGTTAACCTGTTCTCTATGAGGAAGAGACTGTGCAAAATTAATAATGGGAATCAGGATACGGGCTTTTGGCAGGCGTTCTCTGGCAGTCAGGAGGGCCCTCTCGAGCTGGATGCATCCTGTGTTGCGGTTGAGGTGACCTCTGTTGTTCAGGCCGAAGGACATAACTACTGTGTCAGGAACCATGTGAAACTCTGCTTTTTTCAGGAGTGCCTCTGCATGCTTGAAGGTTGCCCCCGGGAAGGCGTCGACCTGGAGGTCAGGGTTGCTGTAGGAGGGAAGCCTGGCAATGTTGGAGTCGCCCAGGATCAGAAGCTTTTTGGTGACGGTCAGGTTCCAGTCGTGTAGTTTGTCTCTAGTCGTGATGTGTCGTGTCGGTCTGTAGATTGCTGTGTTCTTCTGTGTTGTGTTCAGGTGGTCCAGCGTAGTTTGGATGAGACTTGGTTCCTCGGAAGGAGAAGAAGGTGTGGAGGACAGAAGAGGGTGCACGAGGTCATCGCAGCTATCCTCTGCGTCCGATGTGAGGATCTGTGGCTGCTGTGGAGCTGGTGGTCTCCTGATGATGGGAGTCAGCTTGAGCCGAGGATTTCCTGTGAGTTGGTTCTGGAGAGGGCGATTTGTTCTAGTGGCTATCGGTGTTAAATTTGGCAGAGCGTTGTTTAAAGGACCTAATTTCGGAGTGGCGGATGAGGTGGCTTTAGTAGGTGTTGTGGCGATGACGCTGTTTCTGTTCCTCGGGATCGGCTTCCTGGCAGGTCTCTGAGGGAGAGGAGGGACGAGAGTCGGAGAGTGCGAGAGGCGAGAAGGCGGCGGCGGAGGATGGAGAAGAAGATTTGGTGGAGAACGAGGCTTGAGAGCAGGGGAGAGAGGCAGGGTGTCTTCCTCATCCGGTGTTTCAGATGGTGGTGGTGGTGGGAGGTGAGCAGCTGATGTTGCGGCAGGTGCATGTGGCGTTGCACGTATGAAGACCTCATTCGAGGTATCTGCGGTCGTCTCAGGGCCTTGAGCCTGTGGGTGCGCGCTTCCTCCTCTGGCTGGTGAATCCTGTGCCAGCGAAGCAGTTAAATATACTTCACAATACTCGACCGTGCTCTCCTGTAACCTGCGGCCCAGGTGGTTGCGTGCCCAATCTCTGGCCACTTGAAATGGCCCCTCCCATTCCAGGTTAGGGAGTGATTTTAATTCCTCAATGGTGTCGTCTCTCGTTTGTTCAAAATGTTCCTTTAATATACCAACTATGTTTTGTTCCCACTGTAGTGCGTTGCCTTCAATTTTCAACCGTGTCTCCTCGTCAGGATAAGCAGGTTTGATGTCGTTCACCAGGTTAAGGGTCATCGCTCTAATCGACTTCGGGACACTCATGTGGACATTCTTCAGGTGATGTATGGCTTTAATCGTTTTTTGAAGTAGATTAGCTTTTTTCAGAAACAGCGGGTCGTCTGATGTAACTCTGTGTGGAGCTCTTGTGTTGGTGTGTCGTTGTTGTGACTCACTGTTATTGCGACGTGGGTTTCCGCGTTGCTGTTGTTGATTGTTGTTTACATTCCGTCTGTCATTCATGCGATAACCTCCGTAGCGAGGCGAGACACTGCGAAGACGAGGAGGAGGCTGCTGCTCACGGTGGCGAGGAGGAAGACGTTGCCCCCAGTGGCGGGGAGGCGAAGAGCGTCGCTCCCGTTGGAGGGCCGGGAAGTGCTGAATCCAGGGGCGAGGAGAAAAGTGCTGGCTCCGGTGGCGAAACGGGGAGCGTTGCTCTCGTTGGCGGAGAGGAAAGTACTGTTCATCTTGGCGACGAGGAGAATGCAGCTCCCGGTGGCGAGGAGGAGAAGGCTGTACACTGTGGACGGGAGGAGGGTGCTGCCCCCAGTGGCGAGGAGGAGAAGAGCGCCGCTCACGTTGCTGAAGCGGAGGATACTGTTCTCCGTGTCGAGGAGGAGAATGTTGCTCCCTGTAATAAGGAGGAGGGTGTTGCTCCCTGTGGCGAGGAGGAGAGGAGCGCTGCTCGCGTTGGTGAGGCGGAGGACGCCGTTCACTTTGAGGAAGAGAATGTTGTTCCCTGTAATGAGGAGGAGGGTGCTGCCCCCTGTGGCGTGGAGGAGAGGAACGCCGTTCCCGTTGTTGGGGCGGAGGACGCTGGTCTCCCTGATGAGGAGGAGGGTGCTGCCCCCTATGGCGGGGAGGAGAAACGCCTTCTCGCAGACGGAGAGAAAAGCGTTGCTCCCGGCGCTGAAGAGAGGAATAACGGGTGGATTGACGGCGATTTGTCCGCTGTTCATCCGGGTCGTCTGGATTCTCATTTACGGGACCCCCTGGGCCTCTGGTGACCGCAGCATACGTACGCCTCACCGGCACAGGACCAGCGTCCTGGCGACGTTCGGTGACGTGGTGACGTAGGGTGTCACGGCGGCGTCCCCGGCGGTAGCGCACTTGGGTCCAGCCGTCCTCACCATCCTCAGGGTGGTCGGCCATGTTGTTTTTTTTAAAAAATGCGTCAAAAATCACTTCTTTAAAAAAACATGGGTCTCGGACAGAAAAAGACGGGAGAGAGTGTTCTTGCTTGCAAAAAACTCGTAGAGTTATTTATTTTTGAACTTTACATAAAATGTTTTTCTTGAAAAAATAAAAATTAAAAAAAATTAAAATAAAAAATAAATAAAATGTGGTTTTAAATAAAATAGAATACGTACAAGTTATAGTTGCAACGTTTCGGTTATAAATCTAACCTTCTTCAGGCAAACTTGTACTTTTTTAACTTTTTTCTTTAGTAAATCGAGCGTAGGTGTTGTTCTCTGAGAATCCGAGCGAGAAAGGAAGTGCCCCGGAGGAGAGCCCAGCTAAAACATCGCCAGAGCCCCCACTTCCGGGACCCAGCCAGCCCCACAAGGATCCACACAGGACAGAGCACCCTCAAGTGTTGGCTCTGCGTAACTACAACATGGAGGATCAAAAATTCAATTATGGTTACATGAAATTTTGTCATAAAATGAATACATTTTGTACTTTTTCAGTCCAGTAAAATCTGTTAAACAAATTAAATTAAATTAAGTTTCTGTGTAAGCAAAGATGGTAAGTATAAACATAAAAAAATATATATATATAAAAAAATACATATCTTTTTCAAAAAAAATTATTCTTAAACATTCCTTCCAATGAAAACATTTTTGTAAGAATTACAACAATTAATCAGGAAATTTGTAGGGATTACAACAGTTGATAAGCACATTTTTAAGGATTACAATTAATATAAAACAGTGAAATAGAATCCCAATATTTACAGGTAAGTACATCAAAATATCAAATACATTTATTTTCCTTAGGGAAGTAAAATTTAATCTTATCGTATTAGTTCTTAGTTTCTATTTTTTTAATTATTTTTTTTATATTATTTTATGGAATTTTTTTAGAAATTGTTTTATTTTTATGTATATATTTTTTTGTTATTTCTTTTTATTTTTTTATTATTGATTTCCTTACTTTTTATTTAAGAAGTATTTCTGTAAGGATTTCATAACAGTTGTAAGATTTTAGAATAGTCATCTCCAGAACAGAGGTAAGTAAATCAAATCATAATTCTTATGTACAGTAATTAAAACATTTCAAGTAGGTGGATATTGTCAATACACCTTCAAAACAGGAAAGTTTTTTTCTCCTTTCTCCTTTCTTCTTTTTCTTATGGAAAAAGAATTTTTTGTATAGTTTTTTACAACAAAACAAACGTAATCATTCCTTTTCAAAACACAGGATAAAATAAACATCGAGTCCTCACAAACAATATTCTGGTTATACAATTTTTCAGACCGTGTGTTTGCTCTTATTTTATGTGAGGTTAAAGTAAACTCGGTATAATACAGAGGATATCTAATGTATAATATTCAAAGGAGAATTATCAAAATAATATGACAGCCCTTTACTTATTTGGGCACAATGTGTAGTCATTTCTCTTCTTTTTTCTGTTATTTACAAACACAAAATGAGTCGGCACATTTCTTTTTCTAGGAGGTAGGTATATCAAATGTAAACCATCAGATGTAATGCTGATTTAGGAATTCTGTTTTTCAAACCCATTTTGTGTTGGCTCTTATTCTTATCCTAGACTCAGGACGGACAGGAGAGGCCCGAACGGAACCCAAGGAGGGTCTGGAGGCACTGGCTTAGGGTAGGTGAGGGTTTTGACCCGACCATCCGCAAGGGGTGGAAGGGTCGATGCACGCTCCATCCATCCCCCCTGGCGGGAACCGTCCAGACCCCAACTATCCGCCCTGGAGAGAAGAGGAGTAGTAATACATGCCCATTGTTTACACATCACTCCATCAATCTCCAGTCTCGATCACCTTCGTTCTTAATACGCAGTTGAAATCAAATTAATGTATAAAGTAATTAAAAGACATGG
>NC_139821.1:0-45000 GCF_963457635.1 Microchirus variegatus
CCTTACCCTAACCCTTACCCTACCCTAACCCTAACCCTAACCCTACCCTAACCCTAACCCTAACCCTTACCTTACCCTAACCCTAACCCTAACCCTTACCCTAACCCTTACCCTACCCTAACCCTACCCTAACCCTAACCCTAACCCTTACCCTTACCCTAACCCTTACCCTAACCCTACCCTAACCTTACCTACCCTAACCCTAACCCTAACCCTAACCCTACCCTAACCATACCCTAACCCTAACCCTAACCCTTACCCTACCCTAACCCTAACCCTTACCCTACCCTAACCCTAACCCTTACCCTAACCCTTACCCTAACCCTAACCCTAACCCTAACCCTTACCCTAACCCTAACCCTAACCCTACCCTAACCCTACCCTACCCTTACCCTAACCCTAACCCTAACCCTAACCCTTACCCTAACCCTAACCCTAACCCTTACCCTAACCCTAACCCTTACCCCTAACCCTAACCCTAACCCTTACCCTAACCCTTACCCTAACCCTTACCCTAACCCTAACCTAACCCTAACCCTTACCCTAACCCTACCCTAACCCTAACCCTTACCCTAACCCTAACCTACCCTTACCTAACCCTAACCCTAACCCTTACCCTACCCTAACCCTAACCCTAACCCTAACCCTAACCCTAACCCTAACCCTTACCTAACCCTAACCCTAACCCTTACCCTTACCCTAACCCTTACCCTTACCCTAACCCTAACCCTAACCCTAACCCTAACCCTAACCCTACCCTAACCCTAACCCTAACCCTAACCCTAACCCTAACCCTACCCTAACCCTAACCCTAACCCTAACCCTAACCCTAACCCTACCCTAACCCTTACCCTAACCTAACCCCTACCCTTACCCTACCCTAACCCTAACCCTAACCCTTACCCTAACCCTTACCCTAACCTTACCCTAACCCTAACCCTTACCCCTAACCTAACCCTAACCCTTACCCTAACCCTAACCCTAACCCTTACCCTAACCCTAACCCTAACCCTTACCCTAACCCTAACCCTAACCCTAACCCTAACCCTAACCCTAACCCTAACCCTACCCTTACCCTAACCCTTACCCTAACCCTAACCCTAACCTAACCCTAACCCTAACCCTACCCTAACCCTTACCCTAACCTTACCCTTACCCTAACCCTAACCCTTAACCCTTACCCTAACCCTAACCCTTACCCTAACCCTAACCCTAACCCTAACCCTAACCCTAACCCTAACCCTAACCCTTACCCTAACCCTTACCCTTACCCTTACCCTAACCCTAACCCTTACCCTAACCCTAACCCTAACCCTTACCCTAACCCTAACCCTTACCCTAACCCTTACCCTAACCCTTACCCTTACCCTAACCCTTACCCTAACCCTAACCCTTACCCTAACCCTTACCCTAACCCTTACCCTAACCCTAACCCTTACCCTTACCCTAACCCTACCCTAACCCTAACCCTTACCCTAACCCTAACCCTAACCCTAACCCTTACCCTAACCCTAACCCTAACCCTAACCCTAACCCTACCCTAACCCTAACCCTTACCCTTACCCTAACCCTAACCCTAACCCTTACCCTAACCCTTACCCTAACCCTTACCCTAACCCTTACCCTTACCCCTAACCCTAACCCTCCCTACCTTACCCTAACCCTAACCTAACCCTAACCCTAACCCTACCTAACCCTTACCCTTACCCTAAGCCTAACCCTAACCCTTACCCTAACCCTTACCCTTACCCTAACCCTAACCCTAACCCTAACCCTTACCCTAACCCTTACCCTAACCCTAACCCTTACCCTACCTAAACCCTAAACCCTAACCCTTACCCTAACCCTTACCCTAACCCTAACCCTAACCCTAACCCTTACCCTACCCTTACCCCTAACCCTTACCCTAACCCTAACCCTAACCCTTACCCCCAACCCTAACCCTTACCCTAACCCTAACCCCTAACCTAACCTTACCCTAACACCCTTAACCCTAACCCTTACCCTAACCCTTACCCTAACCCTTACCCTAACCCTAACCCTAACCCTAACCCTTACCCTAACCCTACCCTAACCCTAACCCTTACCCTTACCCTTACCCTAACCCTTACCCTAACCCTAACCCTAACCCTAACCCTTACCCTAACCTTACCCTAACCCTAACCCTTACCCCCTAACCCTAACCCTAACCCTAACCCTAAAACTAGGGTTAACCCTTAAAACCCTAAGCTTAAGCCCTAAAACTAGGGTTAACCCTTAAAACCCTAAGCTTAAGCCCTAAAACTAGGGTTAACCCTTAAAACCTAAGCTTAAGCCCTAAAACTAGGGTTAACCCTTAAAACCCTAAGCTTAAGCCCTAAAACTAGGGTTAACCCTTAAAACCCTAAGCTTAAGCCCTAAAACTAGGGTTAACCCTTAAAACCCTAAGCTTAAGCCCTAAAACTAGGGTTAACCCTTAAAACCCTAAGCTTAAGCCCTAAAACTAGGGTTAACCCTTAAAACCCTAAGCTTAAGCCCTAAAACTAGGGTTAACCCTTAAAACCCTAAGCTTAAGCCCTAAAACTAGGGTTAACCCTTAAAACCCTAAGCTTAAGCCCTAAAACTAGGGTTAACCCTTAAAACCCTAAGCTTAAGCCCTAAAACTAGGGTTAACCCTTAAAACCCTAAGCTTAAGCCCTAAAACTAGGGTTAACCCTTAAAACCCTAAGCTTAAGCCCTAAAACTAGGGTTAACCCTTAAAACCCTAAGCTTAAGCCCTAAAACTAGGGTTAACCCTTAAAACCCTAAGCTTAAGCCCTAAAACTAGGGTTAACCCTTAAAACCCTAAGCTTAAGCCCTAAAACTAGGTTAACCCTTAAAACCCTAAGCTTAAGCCCTAAAACTAGGGTTAACCCTTAAAACCCTAAGCTTAAGCCCTAAAACTAGGGTTAACCCTTAAAACCCTAAGCTTAAGCCCTAAAACTAGGGTTAACCCTTAAAACCCTAAGCTTAAGCCCTAAAACTAGGGTTAACCCTTAAAACCCTAAGCTTAAGCCCTAAAACTAGGGTTAACCCTTAAAACCCTAAGCTTAAGCCCTAAAACTAGGGTTAACCCTTAAAACCCTAAGCTTAAGCCCTAAAACTAGGGTTAACCCTTAAAACCCTAAGCTTAAGCCCTAAACTAGGGTTAACCCTTAAAACCCTAAGCTTAAGCCCTAAAACTAGGGTTAACCCTTAAAACCCTAAGCTTAAGCCCTAAAACTAGGGTTAACCCTTAAAACCCTAAGCTTAAGCCCTAAAACTAGGTTAACCCTTAAAACCCTAAGCTTAAGCCCTAAAACTAGGGTTAACCCTTAAAACCCTAAGCTTAAGCCCTAAAACTAGGGTTAACCCTTAAAACCCTAAGCTTAAGCCCTAAAACTAGGTTAACCCTTAAAACCCTAAGCTTAAGCCCTAAAACTAGGGTTAACCCTTAAAACCCTAAGCTTAAGCCCTAAAACTAGGGTTAACCCTTAAAACCCTAAGCTTAAGCCCTAAAACTAGGGTTAACCCTTAAAACCCTAAGCTTAAGCCCTAAAACTAGGGTTAACCCTTAAAACCCTAAGCTTAAGCCCTAAAACTAGGGTTAACCCTTAAAACCCTAAGCTTAAGCCCTAAAACTAGGGTTAACCCTTAAAACCCTAAGCTTAAGCCCTAAAACTAGGGTTAACCCTTTAAAACCCTAAGCTTAAGCCCTAAAACTAGGGTTAACCCTTAAAAACCCTAAGCTTAAGCCCTAAAACTAGGGTTAACCCTTAAAACCCTAAGCTTAAGCCCTAAAACTAGGGTTAACCCTTAAAACCCTAAGCTTAAGCCCTAAAACTAGGGTTAACCCTTAAAACCCTAAGCTTAAGCCCTAAAACTAGGGTTAACCCTTAAAACCCTAAGCTTAAGCCCTAAAACTAGGGTTAACCCTTAAAACCCTAAGCTTAAGCCCTAAAACTAGGGTTAACCCTTAAAACCCTAAGCTTAAGCCCTAAAACTAGGGTTAACCCTTAAAACCCTAAGCTTAAGCCCTAAAACTAGGGTTAACCCTTAAAACCCTAAGCTTAAGCCCTAAAACTAGGGTTAACCCTTAAAACCCTAAGCTTAAGCCCTAAAACTAGGGTTAACCCTTAAAACCCTAAGCTTAAGCCCTAAAACTAGGGTTAACCCTTAAAACCCTAAGCTTAAGCCCTAAAACTAGGGTTAACCCTTTAAAACCCTAAGCTTAAGCCCTAAAACTAGGGTTAACCCTTAAAACCCTAAGCTTAAGCCCTAAAACTAGGGTTAACCCTTAAAACCCTAAGCTTAAGCCCTAAAACTAGGGTTAACCCTTAAAACCCTAAGCTTAAGCCCTAAAACTAGGGTTAACCCTTAAAACCCTAAGCTTAAGCCCTAAAACTAGGGTTAACCCTTAAAACCCTAAGCTTAAGCCCTAAAACTAGGGTTAACCCTTAAAACCCTAAGCTTAAGCCCTAAAACTAGGGTTAACCCTTAAAACCCTAAGCTTAAGCCCTAAAACTAGGTTAACCCTTAAAACCCTAAGCTTAAGCCCTAAAACTAGGGTTAACCCTTAAAACCCTAAGCTTAAGCCCTAAAACTAGGGTTAACCCTTAAAACCCTAAGCTTAAGCCTAAAACTAGGGTTAACCCTTAAAACCCTAAGCTTAAGCCCTAAAACTAGGGTTAACCCTTAAAACCCTAAGCTTAAGCCCTAAAACTAGGGTTAACCCTTAAAACCCTAAGCTTAAGCCCTAAAACTAGGGTTAACCCTTAAAACCCTAAGCTTAAGCCCTAAAACTAGGGTTAACCCTTAAAACCCTAAGCTTAAGCCCTAAAACTAGGGTTAACCCTTAAAACCCTAAGCTTAAGCCCTAAAACTAGGGTTAACCCTTAAAACCCTAAGCTTAAGCCCTAAAACTAGGGTTAACCCTTAAAACCCTAAGCTTAAGCCCTAAAACTAGGTTAACCCTTAAAACCCTAAGCTTAAGCCCTAAAACTAGGGTTAACCCTTAAAACCCTAAGCTTAAGCCCTAAAACTAGGGTTAACCCTTAAAAACCCTAAGCTTAAGCCCTAAAACTAGGGTTAACCCTTAAACCCTAAGCTTAAGCCCTAAAACTAGGGTTAACCCTTAAAAACCCTAAGCTTAAGCCCTAAAACTAGGGTTAACCCTTAAAACCCTAAGCTTAAGCCCTAAAACTAGGGTTAACCCTTAAAACCCTAAGCTTAAGCCCTAAAACTAGGGTTAACCCTTAAAACCCTAAGCTTAAGCCCTAAAACTAGGGTTAACCCTTAAAAACCCTAAGCTTAAGCCCTAAAACTAGGGTTAACCCTTAAAACCCTAAGCTTAAGCCCTAAAACTAGGGTTAACCCTTTAAAACCCTAAGCTTAAGCCCTAAAACTAGGGTTAACCCTTAAAACCCTAAGCTTAAGCCCTAAAACTAGGGTTAACCCTTAAAACCCTAAGCTTAAGCCCTAAAACTAGGGTTAACCCTTAAAACCCTAAGCTTAAGCCCTAAAACTAGGGTTAACCCTTAAAACCCTAAGCTTAAGCCCTAAAACTAGGGTTAACCCTTAAAACCCTAAGCTTAAGCCCTAAAACTAGGGTTAACCCTTAAAACCCTAAGCTTAAGCCCTAAAACTAGGGTTAACCCTTAAAACCCTAAGCTTAAGCCCTAAAACTAGGGTTAACCCTTAAAACCCTAAGCTTAAGCCCTAAAACTAGGGTTAACCCTTAAAACCCTAAGCTTAAGCCCTAAAACTAGGGTTAACCCTTAAAACCCTAAGCTTAAGCCCTAAAACTAGGGTTAACCCTTAAAACCCTAAGCTTAAGCCCTAAAACTAGGGTTAACCCTTAAAACCCTAAGCTTAAGCCCTAAAACTAGGGTTAACCCTTAAAACCCTAAGCTTAAGCCCTAAAACTAGGGTTAACCCTTAAAACCCTAAGCTTAAGCCCTAAAACTAGGGTTAACCCTTAAAACCCTAAGCTTAAGCCCTAAAACTAGGGTTAACCCTTAAAACCCTAAGCTTAAGCCCTAAAACTAGGGTTAACCCTTAAAACCCTAAGCTTAAGCCCTAAAACTAGGGTTAACCCTTAAAACCCTAAGCTTAAGCCCTAAAACTAGGGTTAACCCTTAAAACCCTAAGCTTAAGCCCTAAAACTAGGGTTAACCCTTAAAACCCTAAGCTTAAGCCCTAAAACTAGGGTTAACCCTTAAAACCCTAAGCTTAAGCCCTAAAACTAGGGTTAACCCTTAAAACCCTAAGCTTAAGCCCTAAAACTAGGGTTAACCCTTAAAACCCTAAGCTTAAGCCCTAAAACTAGGGTTAACCCTTAAAACCCTAAGCTTAAGCCCTAAAACTAGGGTTAACCCTTAAAACCCTAAGCTTAAGCCCTAAAACTAGGGTTAACCCTTAAAACCCTAAGCTTAAGCCCTAAAACTAGGGTTAACCCTTAAAACCCTAAGCTTAAGCCCTAAAACTAGGGTTAACCCTTAAAACCCTAAGCTTAAGCCCTAAAACTAGGGTTAACCCTTAAAACCCTAAGCTTAAGCCCTAAAACTAGGGTTAACCCTTAAAACCCTAAGCTTAAGCCCTAAAACTAGGGTTAACCCTTAAAACCCTAAGCTTAAGCCCTAAAACTAGGGTTAACCCTTAAAACCCTAAGCTTAAGCCCTAAAACTAGGGTTAACCCTTAAAACCCTAAGCTTAAGCCCTAAAACTAGGGTTAACCCTTAAAACCCTAAGCTTAAGCCCTAAAACTAGGGTTAACCCTTAAAACCCTAAGCTTAAGCCCTAAAACTAGGGTTAACCCTTAAAACCCTAAGCTTAAGCCCTAAAACTAGGGTTAACCCTTAAAACCCTAAGCTTAAGCCCTAAAACTAGGGTTAACCCTTAAAACCCTAAGCTTAAGCCCTAAAACTAGGGTTAACCCTTAAAACCCTAAGCTTAAGCCCTAAAACTAGGGTTAACCCTTAAAACCCTAAGCTTAAGCCCTAAAACTAGGGTTAACCCTTAAAACCCTAAGCTTAAGCCCTAAAACTAGGGTTAACCCTTAAAACCCTAAGCTTAAGCCCTAAAACTAGGGTTAACCCTTAAAACCCTAAGCTTAAGCCCTAAAACTAGGGTTAACCCTTAAAACCCTAAGCTTAAGCCCTAAAACTAGGGTTAACCCTTAAAACCCTAAGCTTAAGCCCTAAAACTAGGGTTAACCCTTAAAACCCTAAGCTTAAGCCCTAAAACTAGGGTTAACCCTTAAAACCCTAAGCTTAAGCCCTAAAACTAGGGTTAACCCTTAAAACCCTAAGCTTAAGCCCTAAAACTAGGGTTAACCCTTAAAACCCTAAGCTTAAGCCCTAAAACTAGGGTTAACCCTTAAAACCCTAAGCTTAAGCCCTAAAACTAGGGTTAACCCTTAAAACCCTAAGCTTAAGCCCTAAAACTAGGGTTAACCCTTAAAACCCTAAGCTTAAGCCCTAAAACTAGGGTTAACCCTTAAAACCCTAAGCTTAAGCCCTAAAACTAGGGTTAACCCTTAAAACCCTAAGCTTAAGCCCTAAAACTAGGGTTAACCCTTAAAACCCTAAGCTTAAGCCCTAAAACTAGGGTTAACCCTTAAAACCCTAAGCTTAAGCCCTAAAACTAGGGTTAACCCTTAAAACCCTAAGCTTAAGCCCTAAAACTAGGGTTAACCCTTAAAACCCTAAGCTTAAGCCCTAAAACTAGGGTTAACCCTTAAAACCCTAAGCTTAAGCCCTAAAACTAGGGTTAACCCTTAAAACCCTAAGCTTAAGCCCTAAAACTAGGGTTAACCCTTAAAACCCTAAGCTTAAGCCCTAAAACTAGGGTTAACCCTTAAAACCCTAAGCTTAAGCCCTAAAACTAGGGTTAACCCTTAAAACCCTAAGCTTAAGCCCTAAAACTAGGGTTAACCCTTAAAACCCTAAGCTTAAGCCCTAAAACTAGGGTTAACCCTTAAAACCCTAAGCTTAAGCCCTAAAACTAGGGTTAACCCTTAAAACCCTAAGCTTAAGCCCTAAAACTAGGGTTAACCCTTAAAACCCTAAGCTTAAGCCCTAAAACTAGGGTTAACCCTTAAAACCCTAAGCTTAAGCCCTAAAACTAGGGTTAACCCTTAAAACCCTAAGCTTAAGCCCTAAAACTAGGGTTAACCCTTAAAACCCTAAGCTTAAGCCCTAAAACTAGGGTTAACCCTTAAAACCCTAAGCTTAAGCCCTAAAACTAGGGTTAACCCTTAAAACCCTAAGCTTAAGCCCTAAAACTAGGGTTAACCCTTAAAACCCTAAGCTTAAGCCCTAAAACTAGGGTTAACCCTTAAAACCCTAAGCTTAAGCCCTAAAACTAGGGTTAACCCTTAAAACCCTAAGCTTAAGCCCTAAAACTAGGGTTAACCCTTAAAACCCTAAGCTTAAGCCCTAAAACTAGGGTTAACCCTTAAAACCCTAAGCTTAAGCCCTAAAACTAGGGTTAACCCTTAAAACCCTAAGCTTAAGCCCTAAAACTAGGGTTAACCCTTAAAACCCTAAGCTTAAGCCCTAAAACTAGGGTTAACCCTTAAAACCCTAAGCTTAAGCCCTAAAACTAGGGTTAACCCTTAAAACCCTAAGCTTAAGCCCTAAAACTAGGGTTAACCCTTAAAACCCTAAGCTTAAGCCCTAAAACTAGGGTTAACCCTTAAAACCCTAAGCTTAAGCCCTAAAACTAGGGTTAACCCTTAAAACCCTAAGCTTAAGCCCTACTCGCTCATGCTGCACTATGGCCGTACATTCAAGTTCCATTTAGGGTTAGGGTTACCCTCACGTTAGAGGCAGACATTTTGAACTAGCCAGAAAGGAACTTCACATTTACATGTATGCAAGAGGTTAGAAAACTGTTTTTAAAAAAACATTTAAGATTTCCAGTGCAACATTATTAAGTGTCGCAAAACCAGGTTTTAGCACTTCTCTAACAGGGTTACAGGTAACTGTCAATATATGCATTTTTATGGACATGACACTTTTCTTCCCTTTGAATTTTTCACAAAGGGTTACAATTAATTGGTATAATGACACAGGATTTATAAAGCGCTTTTCAAGGTACCCCAAGACTCTTTACAAAAACAAAAGAAAAAACATTAATACAGTAGATAGGAAAAACAATAAAGGATGTAAAATGTCTTTTTTCAGGTGTAAGTGATCTTGAAGAGGTGGGTTTTGAGATGACGTTTGAAAGACGGCAGTGAATCAGAATTTGGGATGGCCAGCGGGATGGAGTTCTAGAGGATAGGAGCTGCAAAGGCTCCGTCACCTATTGTGCGGTATTTGGTCCTGATGATGGGGGTGAGGGTGTTTGAGTCGGTGGAGCGTGTTCGGTGTGAGTGAATGGGGCGATGGAGGTCTGTCAGGTAAGAAGGGGCAAGGTTGTTTAGGAAGTTGTAGGTGGTGAAGAGAAACTTGAAATGTATGCATTTACATGTTAAAACTGCCCTCTGACAGACAAGTTTGACCAAATGGCCAAATTTGATTTAGAGTTGATAAATTGTTAAAATAAATAGTAACTTTTGTGAGGGAAAAAAATTATGTTGCAGACCCTGCCAGGCCATAAATAATTAATCATAAAACTGACCGCCGGTGGACAAGTGACATTACGTGTAGATGAAAAATGTATTCAAAGCTGCCGAATTGTTGGAATGCGAGTAAAATTAGCAACGTCATTAGCAAACAAACGTGCGATAAGCACTGAATTGTGTTTAAGTCACTGCCAGCCCATAAATAACATGAGAAAACAGAAGGTTTCAGGCCATACAGAGTTTCACCGAGGGCCAGACTGTGGCACACATTTGTTCAGCCAGTTCAGCAGAGTGAGTGTGAGTGAAAGAGCCAGAGACTTCAAATAAGTTATTTATTTATTTATTTATTTAACACAAAACGCAGATTCAAGATGGAAACAACATCAATACAAAGCAGAAAATAAACAACGGCATCAAAGAAACATATCAAGATTAAGTAGAAATTAAAGTCAAACAATCACAGGCTCTTTTCTTCAACGCAATAAAACAATACAGAGGAGAAAATACAGTTAGCTTTAAATAACAATACAAACAATAACTTATTCTTCATAAACCCTGTTGGCTTTAAACCACACTTACACTAACCATAAATTATAAATGGAAAATAAAATGTAGGTTAACGTGTCAATCAGTCAATTTTTCAAACTTCAGTGAAAAGAAAATAATTAGAGCAGTTTGATAACGTTAAGAAAAAAAACTCAGCTTCACCCACTGAGGCTGAAGTGGCTGTGACGCCCCCTGCTGGTTGGACCAAAACCTAATTTAATTTTTTTTAAAGGGGACTGGGAGGAAGAAAGGAAGGAGAGAACACAGGGATGAAAGTAGGGATGGAGGAAAGAAAAAAGAATAAAAATATAGGAGCAATGGCAAAAAGAAAGGGCTGAAAGACATGAAAAAGAATGGAAGGAAAGAGAAAAGGAAAGCAATAAAAGTACAGCAAGGAAATAAATACAAGTTTGTCGACTCACAGGGAAACCCAATGAAGTCCAGTCGGTGAAATCCAGTCCATGTTTTGCTGCCGTTTCTGGACAGACGCATGAAGTGAAAATTAACTTGACTTTATCGTCACAAAAATGACAAACAAACATTCAGAAAGTCAGAAATGTCCGGGTAAACTTATCGTTTGCCGCCGTCGTTAGCGTTACCCAGAGTGCACCACGTGGAGGTGACAGTCGGACTTGCACTCCTTTTTTTTTTCTTTTTTTTTTTTTTTTAAATCATTCAAAATATTAGAGAGAAGAGAAACCCAACAATTCACACAATGAGCAAGCAATCGTGGCAACAGTGGAGAGAAAAAACTCCCTTTTAACAGGAAGAAATCTCTGGCAGAACCAGACTCAAAGTGTGCGGCCGTCTGCCTCGACCGGTTGGGGGGAATGGGAGGGGGACAGAAAGGACAAGAGGAGGTTGTTTTGCTGTGGCAGCAACTTTGATGTTTGAACAGTGTATTTGTGTGTGTCTGCACGGTTGAAGTGGATTTTTGTAGTTGAAATGTGATTTTTGAAAAGAAACCTGGAGTTGAAAATAAGGTTCACCGAGTCCTTCATTGACCGTTTCACCCCGAAAACACAAATCTCCATCGTGTTGATTTTTTTCAGATTCATGTGTTCCGTTCCTCCAGATTTTGAATCCACTGATCCCATTTCCTCAAATATCACCATGCAGATCCATCCATTTTCCAAATGTAGATTCACTGAGGTGGAGTTAATTCCTCCATTTGCTGCATCATCGTGTTGACAGAGTTATCCAGAAAGTTAGTTTTGCATTGCCAAGCCATGATTCCAGTTTGTCCGTCCTTGTGAACAGATTTTTGTTTTCACATTTTGAGAGTTCCGTCCAATCAGAGTTATCGAATCCTGCAGACCTGCACCCGTTTACTGTCAACTAAGTTTTGTTAAGTGTACGCATTTGGGTAACAATGACAACACAGGAAGAGGAAATGACAGACGAAAGTAGAAGTGTACATTGACACAAACAAAAAAACAACACTCATCTTGTTTTGACAGCCGGTGTTCAGAGTTTGTCTGAGTTGTCCAGGACATCGGAAGTCCACCAAGTGTTAGGGTCTCAATTCTGGAACAGATTAGGAAAAACAAAACTAAAAAAGCAGTAGCAAAGCGTCATTCATGTCCAAAGGAATCTGATATACGCACCACTGTAGGTTCTAGGGTAGTGGAAGTGGTTAACGAGCTCTGCAGAACTCTGATAACAAGCTGTTCACCTGAACCAGGTGTTTTGGGGATAACTAACTAAGGTTAGCTAACCCTAACCCCCTAATTTGATCTTTGTTGCAGAAAACGGCCCCTTGCCAAAAACTGCTGTAAAAATATCTTAATATTTTTTTCCACTTTCAATGAGTCAGTCTTTTGAAACTACTTCATCCTGAAATATGCATATCAAATATTAATATTTTTGAAATGTTAACCTTTTAAAGGTTACGCAACTACACTATTTTTATTGGGAAAAAAACTACAATAATTTTAGATCTTTTCAACTTCAAATTGTCACTCTTTTAAAGCTACTTCAAACTGAGATATATTCATCAAATAATTTTAAAATTCTAACCCTTTAAAGGCATTTTTTTAAATCAACAAAAAAAATAAACTACAATCCTTTCCAATCAATCATAAAATACCTTTAGGGACTATTTGTTTATTATCAGGCCCTGAGATGGTCAGTGATTGGTTAAACATTGATTTTGATGCATTGTTAGTTTCTGTAGCGGCAGATGCAATTTAATAATCTTGTGATATGATGGATTTTAAATCGTATCCTTCTATAAGCAAACATTTTTTTTCCTACTAAATAATTATTACCCTGTTTTGTTTTAAGATAAATAAACAAACAAGAATAGGTTCAACCTGAAGAAATATTTATTTTGCAAAGACGGACCCTGAATGATGAAGACTGAAATATGAACATTGAATATGAAACATGGGGCAGTTAGGTGTGTTGTTGGAGATGTGGAGAAAGGAAAAGATAGAGATGGTGAGTGAGTGCATCATGGCTGACTGAGTGAGCGAGTGAGGGAGCGAGTGAGCGAGCGACTGAGCGAGAGTGAGTGAGTGACTGTGAGTGAGTGGGCGAGCGAGAGTGAGCGAGCGAGCGCGAGTCACTGTGAGTGAGCGAGCGAGCGCGAGTCACTGTGAGTGAGCGAGCTTTGGAGTCTCTGCTCCACCTGAGCTGAACTCTCACATTCACACATGATGCACTCACTCACCATCTCCATCTTTTCCCTTCTCACCATCTCCAACAACACACCTAACTGCCCCATGTTTCATATTCAATGTTCATATTCAAGTGTTCATCATTCAGTGTCCTTTGCAAAATAAATGTTTTTCAGGTTCATACTATTATTGTATGTTTATTTATCTTAAAACAAAACCGGGCTATAATTGGGTTAGTAGGAAAAAATGTTTTACTTGTAGTCGGAGACCGATTCAAAATCCATCATATATCACAAAATAAGATTACATTGGATCTGCTACTACAAAAAAATAATGCATCAAAATCAATGTTTCTACTAATCACTGACCTATCTCAGGGTCTAATAACAACCAAATATTCCTTAAACCACACCAAACATTTCAAAAATGAAACAAACTTGAACCCAGAGTCTGTTTAAATATCAAAAAACAACCGGTGTTAGAATCGTATTCAGTGCTTTGTGACTATAGTTTTTGTACACTTAAAAAAATGGAAAAACTAAATAATGAAAAGGGACGAGAGCAGCAGCAAACAACATGTAACAATACTCATCTTCTTCTGACAGTTGGTGTTCAGATGTTCATAGTTGTCCTGGACGTCAGAAGTCCACCAAGCCTTGGGTCTCCATCCTGGAACAGATTAGGAAAAACAAAACTGAAAAGCAGTAT
Organism: Microchirus variegatus; assembly: GCF_963457635.1. Classification (NCBI taxonomy): domain Eukaryota; kingdom Metazoa; phylum Chordata; class Actinopteri; order Pleuronectiformes; family Soleidae; genus Microchirus; species Microchirus variegatus. The sequence goes on from NC_139821.1 coordinate 13,444, forward strand.
CAAACTGTCATTGATGTCCAAAGGAATCTGATATACTCACCACTGCAGGTTCTTCTTGTGCAGTAGGAGTCACCGATGAGATCAAGGAAGAGGCGACTGTAGGGTAGAACGTCTACCAAGCACCACCTTGAGGTCGAACATGTTGGGTCTCCCTTCTGGAACAGATAAGGAAAAACAAACAAATGAACAGAGACAAAAGCAGCAGCAAACACGACAACTAACAATCCTCTTCCGACAGCTGGTGTTCAGAGTTCTTCGAAGTTGTCCAGGACATAGGAAGTCCATCAAGCCTTGGGTCTCCATTCTGAAACAGATTAGGAAAATCGAAACTGAAAAGCAGTATCAAACTGTCACTGATGTCCAAAGGAATCTGATATACTCACCACTGTAGGTTCTTCTTGTGCAGTGGGAGTCACCGACCAGATCTGGGAAGAGGCGACTGTAGATGAAAGTAGAGGTCAACAACAATGACACAAACAAAAATAAATATCACCATACTCATCCTCTTCCGACAGTCTGTGTTCAGAGTTCATCGAAGTTGTCCAGAACGTCCACCAAGCACCGCCTCGAGGTCGACCACAATAGACCACCAAGCCTTGGGTCTCCATTCTGAAACAGATTAGGAAAAACGAAACTGAAAAGCAGTATCAAACTGTCACTGATGTCCAAAGGAAACTGATATACTCACCACTGTAGGTTCTTCTTGTGCAGTGGGAGTCACCGATGAGATCAAGGAAGAGGCGACTGTCGACAAAACTAGAGGTCAACAACGACGCAAACAAAAATAAATATCACCATACTCATCCTCTTCCGACAGTCTATGTTCAGTTCGTCCAAGTTGTCCAGAACGTCCACCAAGCACCAACTCGAGGTCGACCATGTTGGGTCTCCATTCTGGAACAGGTTAGGAAAAACAAAACTGAAAAGCAGTATCAAACTGTCATTGATGTCCAAAGGAATCTGATATACTCACCACTGCAGGTTCTTCTTGTGCAGTAGGAGTCACCGATGAGAGAAGGGAAGAGGCGACTGTAGGGTAGAACGTCCACCAAGCACCGCCTCGAGGTTGACCATGTTGGGTCTCCATTCTGGAACAGATTAGGAAAAACAAACAAATGAAGAGACAAAAGCAGCGGCAAACAAAAACTAACAATAATACTCGTCCTCTTCTGACAGCTGGTGTTCAGAGTTTGTCAAAGTTGTCCTGGACGTCCACCAAACATGGACCATCACAAGGTCCATGTCGGGTCTTGATTCTGGAACAGATACGGAAACAACAAAAACTAAAGCAGCAGTAAACATCACAGTGTCTCAAATCAGAGGAGGAGTCTGGTTTACTCACCATCTTTGGAACTTGATGATGGAAGCCATGTTGGGTCCTTGATTCCAAAGTAGTCCACCTTTTTATGCACAGCAGGAAAAACCTCACACCAAAATACAAACAAAGTAAAGCACAGTGGCATTTTCCCCCACTTTGTCCCATACCAGCGCCCTCTTGTGTTTAAAACTTTAAATACCGCACATTTGACACTCAAACCGAAGCCCCACAGTACGCCATGTAATCAAACACCAAAAGCAAGCAACCTCAAACTAAAACACCTTTTAGATGATAAATCCCATTGAGCAAAATGGCTTAAAGTTGTTTTTTCTAAACCTTGTTTGTATAAACACCCAAAAAAAAGTACACCACATTGACCAAACCTGTTTGAATGTTATCAAAACTATTTCATTCAGCTTTCAGCCATTTTAAGTTGTTTTACCGAGAGAAAAACCCAAAAAGTAAAAACCCTAGCCCTAACACCTTTTGTCTTGAAGACCAAAACCTGAGACCTTTTAGATTTGATGCAACCACTTTGTAGTTTTAACCTTTTGATGAACAGGAAAAACCTCACACCAAACCAAAAAGACACAAACCTTTATATACAGCACAGTGGTAAGTGAAACACCACATTTAAAAAAAAAATATACACCCTTAAAAACGAAATACTCCAAGGTTTTGCCAGAGTTCAAAGTTTAACACCGCACATTTGACACCCACAGTACACCATACCAAATAATGTTTCTTTTATAAAAGTTAAGAGTAAAAACATTTGTAAACCTCGTTTGTAGAAACACGAAAAATAAAACCAAAGAACACCACACAAATCAATCACTGGCCCAAACCTGTTTGACTTGAGGGGCCCCTCTACACACACCTTTGAAATCCTTTCATCGTTTTTAAACCACACCAAAAATTTCATTTCAAAAATGAAACAAACCCAGAGTCTGTTTATTTAAAAAAACAACCTGTGTTTAAACCATATTCAGCTCTTTGTGGCTAAAGTGATTGTTGTACACTTAAAAAAAATGATCGAAGTTGTCCAGGACGTCGGAAGTCCACTAAGCCTTGGGTCTCCATTCTGGAACAGATTAGGAAAAACAAAACTGAAAAGCAGTACCAAACTGTCATTGATGTCCATAGGAATCTGATATACTCACCACTGTAGGTTCTTGTGCAGTGGGAGTCACCGACCAGATCAGGGAAGAGGCGACTGTAGACCAGAACGTCCACCAAGCACCACAAAGGTCTCCATTCTGGAACACATTAGGAAAAACAAATGAAAAGGGACAAAAGCAGCAGCAAACACGTAACAATACTCATCCTCTTCCGACAGCTGGTGTTCAGAGTTCGTCGAAGTTGTCCTGGGCGTCCACCAAGCACCACCTCGGGGGCGACCATGTTGGGTCTCCATTCTGGAACAGATTGGGAAAAACAAAACTGAAAAGCAGTGACAAACTTTCATTGACGTCCAAAGGAATCTGATATACTCACCACTGTAGGTTGTTTTTGTGCAGTGGGAGTCACCGACAAGATCTGCGAAGAGGCGACTGTAGGGTAGAACGTCCACCAAGCACCGCCTCGAGGTAAACCATGTTGGGTCTCCATTCTGGAACAGATTAGGAAAAATAAACAAATTAACAGAGACAAAAGCAGCAGCAAACAACAACTATCGCTATACTCATCCTCTTCTGACAGCTGGTGTTCAGAGTTCTTCAAAGTTGTCCTAGACGTCCACCAAGCGTGACCGTTCCATCACAAGGTCCATGTCGGGTCTTGATTCTGGAACAGATACGAAAACAACAAAAACTAAAGCAGCAGCAAATGTCAGTGTCTCATATCAGGAGGAGTCTGGTTTACTCACCATCTTTGGAACTTGATGATGGAAGCCATGTTGGGTCCTTGATTCCAAAGTAGTCCACCTTTTTATGCACAGCAGGAAAAACCTCACACCAAAACACAAACAAAAGCACAGTGGCACTTTTCCCCACTTTGTCCCATACCAGCACCCTCACATTTGACACTCAAACCAAAGCCCCACAGAACGCCATGTAATCAAACACCAAAAGTAAGCAACCTTTAACCAAAATACCTTTTAGATGATAAATCCAATTGAGCAAAGTGGGTTAAAGTTGTTTTTTCTAAACCTCGTTTGTACAAACACCAAAAATAACCAAAGTACACCACACAGATCAAACCTGTTTGAAAGCTGAATAAAATAGTATTGATAACATTCAGCCATTTTAAGTTGACTTACAGAGGAAAAACCCAAAAAGTAAAAATGCACCATTGACACCTTTTGTCTTGAAGACCAAAACCTGATACATTTTAGATCTGATGCAACCACTTTGTAGTTTGAACCTTTTGATGCACAACAGGAAAAACCTCACATCAAACCAAAAAGACACAAACCTTTATATACAGCACAGTGGTAAGTGAAACACCACAGTTAAAAAAAAAACCTTTAAACTCTGGCAAAACCTTGGAGTATTTCGTTTTTAAAGTTTTAAACACCACACATTTGACACTCACGGGACACCATACCATATGTTTTGCTTATAGAAAAAACCTTTGTAAAAACACCAAAAATAAAACCAAAGAACACCCACAAATCAATCACCGGCCCAAACCTGTTTGAATTATAAGGCAGCCATTTTGTAGAGGAGCCACTCAAGTCAGTTTGATTCATTTTGTTTCAGCAGAAACCCAAATCCAATCCAGTCCCGTCCGTCCATGGAATCCGGTCTGGCTTTTTGCAGCAAAGAGCAAGAAGCCTGTTCTGGTAAATGGACGATAAGAATGAGAGCAGGAAATAAGCTGTAAAACCAGCAAATGTGATATGATACCACAGCACACTGTAAAAATGTTTTAAATACCAAACATCAGTGAGCTAATGCTAACCTGAGCCTGTTTAGAGCAGGCTCCATGTTTTACATATTGTCCTGCTCCAAACCCTGATTCAGATCAACAGCTCGTTATCAGGCTTCTGCAGAGCTTCATGGCGACCTCAATCACAATCACTGTAGTGTCAAATTATAAAATGTCACATAACTGGAGATTAGTACTTTAATAAGAGAAGAGAAAGTGCAGAGCAAACACTTCACTCACCATGTGCTGCCTCCTAGCTAGCGTTAGCTACTGCTGCAGCAGGTGTGAGGACTGCAAACATCAACGGTTTTTCATTAATTGATATCTAAATTAAGAACATTGTCACCAAATTGTTAATTATATTTAAACCGCCCAGTATCAACAGGCACACTGAAAAATGCCAACAAACTAAAAGTTAGTGAGCTAAAATACAAATGCTAACATGCTAACTAACAATAGGCTGACATAAATGCTAATATACAACACAAAAAGTTAATGGGCTAATATACAAAAAGCTAATGGACTGACATACAATACTAATATACAAACAAACAAAATGCTAATGGATAACATACAAAAATCTATTGGGCTAAGATGCTAACAAACAAAAAGCTAATGGGCTAACACAAATGCTAACATGTGACAGTCAGGACTCAAGGTCAAGATCAAACAAACCTCCAAACTGGTGAACTGCTCCAGACTGAGTGAACTGAGTGGAGGCAATCACAGTAACATGCAGCAGGTGAGTTAGAGGGAAACCAGGGAAAGGGGTTTCTCTGGCCAACCTGCAGGGGCAAAGACAAGCTGACACACCCACTGACACACCCACCCACAGAAAGACACACCCACCCACTGACAGACACACCCACTCATGCAGCCATTTAACAGGAGGGGAGGGGGCGAGCACCAACATGACTTTTAAATGCATTTAAATCTTTTATTTCATGTATAAATTCAGTGAACATCTGCTAAACAAACATGATTGTTTATGTTGACTTAATGCTTTTCTTTAATGTTGATGATATTCACTTATCTTGAGTTGTCTCAACATCATTTTTGTAAAGTCAACAAAACTTTATAAAAGAGCAGAACAAACATCCATAACTGATAAAAAACACAACCTATGCACAACCTACACTGTAAAAAAAATGCTCAAAACATTAAACTCGACTGTAAAAAATACTGTTCAGATGACCACACTGATGCTGCGTTCACTGACCGCACTGATGCTGCGTTCACTGACCGCACTGATGCTACGTACACTGACCACACTAATGCTGAATTCACTGATCACTGCTTCTATTTATGGTTGCATTTCTTCGAGTGCCCACTGGTGGACAAAACTAACATTAAACATGAACTGTGATTTACAGAGAATTTGAGATTGAGTTCTTACTCTTTGACAAAGAAGTCTGGGATTATATTAATTACAATAAACACACAAATGGTTGACCTTTGACACTGCCCTCCTGTGGGAATACCATGACATAACATGGTGAGTTTCATCCAGTGCTGCTACAATATTTAAACTGAGCTGCATTGAACTACATTCACTGGAGAATGACAGAGTATATAAAGTCCACTAAAGTCTTATCACTTATGGAACTGGTAAAGAATTAAATGATAAAACTTGAATTATTACAGAAATATGTATCACAAACTTTTTGACACTGTTTTACCATCTTTTGTTAAATGTTTCACAGTCAAAATGTGATTTATTTTAGACAAAAGACACTGTTTTCTTCACTTTTAAGTTTTCACAAAGCATTATGGGTAATGGGTTGGTTCACATGGTGGAACAGCTTCCTGGTGAACCAATGTGTTTTTACAAAGAGGGTCACATTTGATTTATGGATGCTGAATTCCTCAGACTGCCCTCTGGTGGAGAAAGGTGTTGTTACAGGTAATGTCAAATCTGACTTACAGCTGGTGGTTTCTTCAAATTTCCCTCTAGGGAACAAACATAGCATTACATGCAAATTCAGATTAAATTTATGGATACTAACTTATTTCAACTGCCCTCTAGTGGCTAAATTTCAGATAACATTAAAGGTGAAATACAACCTGCAATCTAAAAGTATTTAAATTGTCCACTAGTGGACAAATAATGAATGGCATGGAAAATAATTAATATATAATATATGTAATTAATATTGAACACTGCCCTCCTGTGGGCAAACCATGACACAGCATGGTGAGTTTCATCCAGTGCTGCTACAGTATTAAACTGAGCTGTGTTTAACTACATTCACTGGAGAATGACAGAGTATTTAACGTCCACTAAAGTCTTATCACTTATGGTGCTGGTAAAGAATTAAAGAATTAATTAAAGAATTCCTGGTATACCAATGTGTTTTTACAAGGAGGGTCAAATTTGATTTATGGCTGCTGAATTATTCAGACTGCCCTCTGGTGGACAAAGTTGTTATTACATGTAATGTCAAATCTGATTTATGGCTGCTGGGTTCTTCAAATTGCCCTCTAGTGGACAAACATGTCATTACATGCAAGCTCAAATTTGATGTATGGATATTTAATTATTTCAATTGCCCTCTTGTGGACAAACATGTCATTACATGCAAGCTCAAATTTGATGTATGGATACTTAATTATTTCAACTGCCCTCTAGTGGACAAGTTTGACATTACAAGCAAGGTCAAATCTGATTTATGGCTGCTGGATTGGTCAGACTGCCCTCTAGTGGACAAAGGTGTCATTACATGTAATGTCAAATTTGACTTTTGGCTGCTGGATTCTTCAGACTGCCCTCTGGTGGACAATCATGTCATTATATGTTATGTCAAATCTGATTTATAGCTGCTAAATTATTTCAACTGCCCTCTAGTGGACAAGTTTGACATTACAAGTAATGTCAAATCTGATTTATGGCTGCTGGGTTCTTCAAATTGCCCTCTAGTGGACAAACATGTCATTACATGCAAGCTCAAATTTGATGTATGGATATTTAATTATTTTAATTGCCGTCTAGTGGACAAACATGTCATTACATGCAAGCTCAAATTTGATGTATGGATACTTAATTATTTCAATTGCCCTCTAGTGGACAAACATGTCATTACATGCAAGCTCAAATTTGATGTATGGATACTTAATTATTTCAACTGCCCTCTAGTGGACAAGTTTGACATTACAAGCAAGGTCAAATCTGATTTATGGCTGCTGGATTCTTCCGACTGCCCTCTAGTGGACAAAGGTGTTATTACATGTGAGGTCAAATCTGATTTATGGCTGCTGGGTTCTTCAAACTGCCCTCTAGTGGACAAACATGTCATTACATGTGAGCTCAAATTTGATGCATGGATACTTAATTATTTCAACTGCCCTCTAGTGGACAAGTTTGACATTACAATTAAGGCCAAATCTGATTCATGGCTGCTGGATTCTTCAGACTGCCCTCTAGTGGGCAAACATGTCATTACATGTAACGTCAAATTTGATTAATGGCTGATAAATTCTTCAGACTGCCCTCTGATGGACAACGGTGTCATTACATGTAATGTCAAATCTGATTCATGGCTCCAAAATTCTTCAGACCGCCCCCTAGTAGGCAAACACATCATTACATGCAAACTCAAATTTAATTCATGGATACTTAATTATTTCAACTGCCCTCCAGTGGTTAAATATGACATCACATTTAAGATGAAATATAACTTGTAATCTGAAGGCATTTAAACTGCCCACTAGTGGGCAAGTATTAAATTTCATGACAAATACATAGTATATATATTTAATATTGAACACTGCCCTTGTGTGGGCAAACCATGACAGAGCATGGTGAGTCTCATCCAGTGCTACTACAGTATTTAAACTGAGCTGCATCAAACTACATTCACTGGAGAAAGACAGAGTATTTAACCTCCACTAAAGTCTTATCACTTATGGTGCTGTTAAAGAATTAAATGATAAAACTTGAATTATTACAGAAATATGTATCACAAACTTTTGACACTGTTTTACCATCTTTTGTCAAATGTTTCACAGTCAAAATGTGATTTATTTTAGACAAAAGACACTGTTTTCTTCACTTTTAAGTTTTCACAAAGCATTATGGGTAATGGGTTGGTTCACATGATGGAACAGCTTCCTGGTGAACCAATGTGTTTTTACAAAGAGGGTCACATTTGATTTATGGATGCTGAATTCTTCAGACTGCCCTCTGGTGGACAAAGGTGTTGGTACATGTAATGTCAAATCTGATTTATGGCTGCTGGGTTCTTCTAATTGCCCTCTAGTGGACAAACATGTCATTACATGCAAGCTCAAATTTGATGTATGGATATTTAATTATTTCAATTGCCCTCTTGTGGACAAACATGTCATTACATGCAAGCTCAAATTTGATGTATGGATACTTAATTATTTCAACTGCCCTCTAGTGGACAAGTTTGACATTACAAGCAAGGTCAAATCTGATTTATGGCTGCTGGATTGGTCAGACTGCCCTCTAGTGGACAAAGGTGTCATTACATGTAATGTCAAATTTGACTTTTGGCTGCTGGATTCTTCAGACTGCCCTCTGGTGGACAAGCATGTCATTATATGTTATGTCAAATCTGATTTATAGCTGCTAAATTATTTCAACTGCCCTCTAGTGGACAAGTTTGACATTACAAGTAATGTCAAATCTGATTTATGGCTGCTGGGTTCTTCAAATTGCCCTCTAGTGGACAAACATGTCATTACATGCAAGCTCAAATTTGATGTATGGATATTTAATTATTTCAATTGCCGTCTAGTGGACAAACATGTCATTACATGCAAGCTCAAATTTGATGTATGGATACTTAATTATTTCAACTGCCCTCTAGTGGACAAGTTTGACATTACAAGCAAGGTCAAATCTGATTTATGGCTGCTGGATTGGTCAGACTGCCCTATAGTGGACAAAGGTGTCATTACATGTAAGGTCAAATTTGACTTTTGGCTGCTGGATTCTTCAGACTGCCCTCTGGTGGACAAACACATCATTATATGTTATGTCAAATCTGATTTATAGCTGCTAAATTATTTCAACTGCCCTCTAGTGGACAAGTTTGACATTACAAGTAATGTCAAATCTGATTTATGGCTGCTGGGTTCTTCAAATTGCCCTCTAGTGGACAAACATGTCATAACATGCAAGCTCAAATTTGATGTATGGATATTTAATTATTTCAATTGCCCTCTAGTGGACAAACATGTCATTACATGCAAGCTCAAATTTGATGTATGGATACTTAATTATTTCAACTGCCCTCTAGTGGACAAGTTTGACATTACAAGCAAGGTCAAATCTGATTTATGGCTGCTGGATTCTTCCGACTGCCCTCTAGTGGACAAAGGTGTTATTACATGTGAGGTCAAATCTGATTTATGGCTGCTGGGTTCTTCAAACTGCCCTCTAGTGGACAAACATGTCATTACATGTGAGCTCAAATTTGATGCATGGATACTTAATTATTTCAACTGCCCTCCAGTGGACAAGTTTGACATTACAATTAAGGCCAAATCTGATTCATGGCTGCTGGATTCTTCAGACTGCCCTCTAGTGGGCAAACATGTCATTACATGTAACGTCAAATTTGATTAATGGCTGATAAATTCTTCAGACTGCCCTCTGATGGACAAAGGTGTCATTACATGTAATGTCAAATCTGATTCATGGCTCCAAAATTCTTCAGACCACCCCCTAATAGGCAAACACATCATTACATGCAAACTCAAATTTAATTCATGGATACTTAATTATTTCAACTGCCCTCCAGTGGTTAAATATGACATCACGTTTAAGGTGAAATATAACTTGTAATATGAAGGCATTTAAACTGCCCACTAGTGGGCAAGTATTAAATTTCATGACAAATACATAGTATATATATTTAATATTGAACACTGCCCTCGTGTGGGCAAACCATGACAGAGCATGGTGAGTTTCATTCAGTGCTGCTACAGTATTTAAACTGAGCTGCATCAAACTACATTCACTGGAGAAAGACAGAGTATTTAACCTCCACTAAAGTCTTATCACTTATGGTGCTGGTAAAGAATTAAATGATAAAACTTGAATTATTACAGAAATATGTATCACAAACTTTTGACACTGTTTTACCATCTTTTGTCAAATGTTTCACAGTCAAAATGTGATTTATTTTAGACAAAAGACACTGTTTTCTTCACTTTTAAGTTTTCACAAAGCATTATGGGTAATGGGTTGGTTCACATGATGGAACAGCTTCCTGGTGAACCAATGTGTTTTTACAAAGAGGGTCACATTTGATTTATGGATGCTGAATTCTTCAGACTGCCCTCTGGTGGACAAAGGTGTTGGTACATGTAATGTCAAATCTGATTTATGGCTGCTGGGTTCTTCTAATTGCCCTCTAGTGGACAAACATGTCATTACATGCAAGCTCAAATTTGATGTATGGATATTTAATTATTTCAATTGCCCTCTTGTGGACAAACATGTCATTACATGCAAGCTCAAATTTGATGTATGGATACTTAATTATTTCAACTGCCCTCTAGTGGACAAGTTTGACATTACAAGCAAGGTCAAATCTGATTTATGGCTGCTGGATTGGTCAGACTGCCCTCTAGTGGACAAAGGTGTCATTACATGTAATGTCAAATTTGACTTTTGGCTGCTGGATTCTTCAGACTGCCCTCTGGTGGACAAGCATGTCATTATATGTTATGTCAAATCTGATTTATAGCTGCTAAATTATTTCAACTGCCCTCTAGTGGACAAGTTTGACATTACAAGTAATGTCAAATCTGATTTATGGCTGCTGGGTTCTTCAAATTGCCCTCTAGTGGACAAACATGTCATTACATGCAAGCTCAAATTTGATGTATGGATATTTAATTATTTCAATTGCCGTCTAGTGGACAAACATGTCATAACATGCACGCTCAAATTTGATGTATGGATACTTAATTATTTCAACTGCCCTCTAGTGGACAAGTTTGACATTACAAGCAAGGTCAAATCTGATTTATGGCTGCTGGATTGGTCAGACTGCCCTATAGTGGACAAAGGTGTCATTACATGTAAGGTCAAATTTGACTTTTGGCTGCTGGATTCTTCAGACTGCCCTCTGGTGGACAAACACATCATTATATGTTATGTCAAATCTGATTTATAGCTGCTAAATTATTTCAACTGCCCTCTAGTGGACAAGTTTGACATTACAAGTAATGTCAAATCTGATTTATGGCTGCTGGGTTCTTCAAATTGCCCTCTAGTGGACAAACATGTCATAACATGCAAGCTCAAATTTGATGTATGGATATTTAATTATTTCAATTGCCCTCTAGTGGACAAACATGTCATTACATGCAAGCTCAAATTTGATGTATGGATACTTAATTATTTCAACTGCCCTCTAGTGGACAAGTTTGACATTACAAGCAAGGTCAAATCTGATTTATGGCTGCTGGATTCTTCCGACTGCCCTCTGGTGGACAAAGTTGTTATTACATGTAATGTCAAATCTGATTTATGGCTGCTGGGTTCTTCAAATTGCCCTCTAGTGGACAAACATGTCATTACATGCAAGCTCAAATTTGATGTATGGATATTTAATTATTTCAATTGCCCTCTTGTGGACAAACATGTCATTACATGCAAGCTCAAATTTGATGTATGGATACTTAATTATTTCAACTGCCCTCTAGTGGACAAGTTTGACATTACAAGCAAGGTCAAATCTGATTTATGGCTGCTGGATTGGTCAGACTGCCCTCTAGTGGACAAAGGTGTCATTACATGTAATGTCAAATTTGACTTTTGGCTGCTGGATTCTTCAGACTGCCCTCTGGTGGACAATCATGTCATTATATGTTATGTCAAATCTGATTTATAGCTGCTAAATTATTTCAACTGCCCTCTAGTGGACAAGTTTGACATTACAAGTAATGTCAAATCTGATTTATGGCTGCTGGGTTCTTCAAATTGCCCTCTAGTGGACAAACATGTCATTACATGCAAGCTCAAATTTGATGTATGGATATTTAATTATTTTAATTGCCGTCTAGTGGACAAACATGTCATTACATGCAAGCTCAAATTTGATGTATGGATACTTAATTATTTCAATTGCCCTCTAGTGGACAAACATGTCATTACATGCAAGCTCAAATTTGATGTATGGATACTTAATTATTTCAACTGCCCTCTAGTGGACAAGTTTGACATTACAAGCAAGGTCAAATCTGATTTATGGCTGCTGGATTCTTCCGACTGCCCTCTAGTGGACAAAGGTGTTATTACATGTGAGGTCAAATCTGATTTATGGCTGCTGGGTTCTTCAAACTGCCCTCTAGTGGACAAACATGTCATTACATGTGAGCTCAAATTTGATGCATGGATACTTAATTATTTCAACTGCCCTCTAGTGGACAAGTTTGACATTACAATTAAGGCCAAATCTGATTCATGGCTGCTGGATTCTTCAGACTGCCCTCTAGTGGGCAAACATGTCATTACATGTAACGTCAAATTTGATTAATGGCTGATAAATTCTTCAGACTGCCCTCTGATGGACAACGGTGTCATTACATGTAATGTCAAATCTGATTCATGGCTCCAAAATTCTTCAGACCGCCCCCTAGTAGGCAAACACATCATTACATGCAAACTCAAATTTAATTCATGGATACTTAATTATTTCAACTGCCCTCCAGTGGTTAAATATGATATCACATTAAAGATGAAATATAACTTGTAATCTGAAGGCATTTAAACTGCCCACTAGTGGGCAAGTATTAAATTTCATGACAAATACATAGTATATATATTTAATATTGAACACTGCCCTTGTGTGGGCAAACCATGACAGAGCATGGTGAGTCTCATCCAGTGCTACTACAGTATTTAAACTGAGCTGCATCAAACTACATTCACTGGAGAAAGACAGAGTATTTAACCTCCACTAAAGTCTTATCACTTATGGTGCTGTTAAAGAATTAAATGATAAAACTTGAATTATTACAGAAATATGTATCACAAACTTTTGACACTGTTTTACCATCTTTTGTCAAATGTTTCACAGTCAAAATGTGATTTATTTTAGACAAAAGACACTGTTTTCTTCACTTTTAAGTTTTCACAAAGCATTATGGGTAATGGGTTGGTTCACATGATGGAACAGCTTCCTGGTGAACCAATGTGTTTTTACAAAGAGGGTCACATTTGATTTATGGATGCTGAATTCTTCAGACTGCCCTCTGGTGGACAAAGGTGTTGGTACATGTAATGTCAAATCTGATTTATGGCTGCTGGGTTCTTCTAATTGCCCTCTAGTGGACAAACATGTCATTACATGCAAGCTCAAATTTGATGTATGGATATTTAATTATTTCAATTGCCCTCTTGTGGACAAACATGTCATTACATGCAAGCTCAAATTTGATGTATGGATACTTAATTATTTCAACTGCCCTCTAGTGGACAAGTTTGACATTACAAGCAAGGTCAAATCTGATTTATGGCTGCTGGATTGGTCAGACTGCCCTCTAGTGGACAAAGGTGTCATTACATGTAAGGTCAAATTTGACTTTTGGCTGCTGGATTCTTCAGACTGCCCTCTGGTGGACAAGCATGTCATTATATGTTATGTCAAATCTGATTTATAGCTGCTAAATTATTTCAACTGCCCTCTAGTGGACAAGTTTGACATTACAAGTAATGTCAAATCTGATTTATGGCTGCTGGGTTCTTCAAATTGCCCTCTAGTGGACAAACATGTCATTACATGCAAGCTCAAATTTGATGTATGGATATTTAATTATTTCAATTGCCGTCTAGTGGACAAACATGTCATTACATGCAAGCTCAAATTTGATGTATGGATACTTAATTATTTCAACTGCCCTCTAGTGGACAAGTTTGACATTACAAGCAAGGTCAAATCTGATTTATGGCTGCTGGATTGGTCAGACTGCCCTCTAGTGGACAAAGGTGTCATTACATGTAAGGTCAAATTTGACTTTTGGCTGCTGGATTCTTCAGACTGCCCTCTGGTGGACAAACACATCATTATATGTTATGTCAAATCTGATTTATAGCTGCTAAATTATTTCAACTGCCCTCTAGTGGACAAGTTTGACATTACAAGTAATGTCAAATCTGATTTATGGCTGCTGGGCTCTTCAAATTGCCCTCTAGTGGACAAACATGTCATAACATGCAAGCTCAAATTTGATGTATGGATATTTAATTATTTCAATTGCCCTCTAGTGGACAAACATGTCATTACATGCAAGCTCAAATTTGATGTATGGATACTTAATTATTTCAACTGCCCTCTAGTGGACAAGTTTGACATTACAAGCAAGGTCAAATCTGATTTATGGCTGCTGGATTCTTCCGACTGCCCTCTAGTGGACAAAGGTGTTATTACATGTGAGGTCAAATCTGATTTATGGCTGCTGGGTTCTTCAAACTGCCCTCTAGTGGACAAACATGTCATTACATGTGAGCTCAAATTTGATGCATGGATACTTAATTATTTCAACTGCCCTCTAGTGGACAAGTTTGACATTACAATTAAGGCCAAATCTGATTCATGGCTGCTGGATTCTTCAGACTGCCCTCTAGTGGGCAAACATGTCATTACATGTAATGTCAAATTTGATTAATGGCTGATAAATTCTTCAGACTGCCCTCTGATGGACAACGGTGTTATTACATGTAATGTCAAATCTGATTCATGGCTCCAAAATTCTTCAGACCGCCCCCTAGTAGGCAAACACCTCATTACATGCAAACTCAAATTTAATTCATGGATACTTAATTATTTCAACTGCCCTCCAGTGGTTAAATATGACATCACATTTAAGGTGAAATATAACTTGTAATCTGAAGGCATTTAAAATGCCCACTAGTGGGCAAGTATTAAATTTCATGACAAATACATAGTATATATATTTAATATTGAACACTGCCCTCATGTGGGCAAACCATGACAGAGCATGGTGAGTCTCATCCAGTGCTGCTACAGTATTTAAACTGAGCTGCATCAAACTACATTCACTGGAGAAAGACAGAGTATTTAACCTCCACTAAAGTCTTATCACTTATGGTGCTGGTAAAGAATTAAATGATAAAACTTGAATTATTACAGAAATATGTATCACAAACTTTTGACACTGTTTTACCATCTTTTGTCAAATGTTTCACAGTCAAAATGTGATTTATTTTAGACAAAAGACACTGTTTTCTTCACTTTTAAGTTTTCACAAAGCATTATGGGTAATGGGTTGGTTCACATGATGGAACAGCTTCCTGGTGAACCAATGTGTTTTTACAAAGAGGGTCACATTTGATTTATGGATGCTGAATTCTTCAGACTGCCCTCTGGTGGACAAAGGTGTTGGTACATGTAATGTCAAATCTGATTTATGGCTGCTGGGTTCTTCTAATTGCCCTCTAGTGGACAAACATGTCATTACATGCAAGCTCAAATTTGATGTATGGATATTTAATTATTTCAATTGCCCTCTTGTGGACAAACATGTCATTACATGCAAGCTCAAATTTGATGTATGGATACTTAATTATTTCAACTGCCCTCTTGTGGACAAGTTTGACATTACAAGCAAGGTCAAATCTGATTTATGGCTGCTGGATTGGTCAGACTGCCCTCTAGTGGACAAAGGTGTCATTACATGTAAGGTCAAATTTGACTTTTGGCTGCTGGATTCTTCAGACTGCCCTCTGGTGGACAAACACGTCATTATATGTTATGTCAAATCTGATTTATAGCTGCTAAATTATTTCAACTGCCCTCTAGTGGACAAGTTTGACATTACAAGTAATGTCAAATCTGATTTATGGCTGCTGGGTTCTTCAAATTGCCCTCTAGTGGACAAACATGTCATAACATGCAAGCTCAAATTTGATGTATGGATATTTAATTATTTCAATTGCCCTCTAGTGGACAAACATGTCATTACATGCAAGCTCAAATTTGATGTATGGATACTTAATTATTTCAACTGCCCTCTAGTGGACAAGTTTGACATTACGAGCAAGGTCAAATCTGATTTATGGCTGCTGGATTGGTCAGACTGCCCTCTAGTGGACAAAGGTGTCATTACATGTAAGGTCAAATTTGACTTTTGGCTGCTGGATTCTTCAGACTGCCCTCTGGTGGACAAACGCATCATTATATGTTATGTCAAATCTGATTTATAGCTGCTAAATTATTTCAACTGCCCTCTAGTGGACAAGTTTGACATTACAAGTAATGTCAAATCTGATTTATGGCTGCTGGGTTCTTCAAATTGCCCTCTAGTGGACAAACATGTCATAACATGCAAGCTCAAATTTGATGTATGGATATTTAATTATTTCAATTGCCCTCTAGTGGACAAACATGTCATTACATGCAAGCTCAAATTTGATGTATGGATACTTAATTATTTCAACTGCCCTCTAGTGGACAAGTTTGACATTACAAGCAAGGTCAAATCTGATTTATGGCTGCTGGATTCTTCCGACTGCCCTCTAGTGGACAAAGGTGTTATTACATGTGAGGTCAAATCTGATTTATGGCTGCTGGGTTCTTCAAACTGCCCTCTAGTGGACAAACACATCATTATATGTTATGTCAAATCTGATTTATAGCTGCTAAATTATTTCAACTGCCCTCTAGTGGACAAGTTTGACATTACAAGTAATGTCAAATCTGATTTATGGCTGCTGGGTTCTTCAAATTGCCCTCTAGTGGACAAACATGTCATAACATGCAAGCTCAAATTTGATGTATGGATATTTAATTATTTCAATTGCCCTCTAGTGGACAAACATGTCATTACATGCAAGCTCAAATTTGATGTATGGATACTTAATTATTTCAACTGCCCTCTAGTGGACAAGTCTGACATTACAAGCAAGGTCAAATCTGATTTATGGCTGCTGGATTCTTCCGACTGCCCTCTAGTGGACAAAGGTGTTATTACATGTGAGGTCAAATCTGATTTATGGCTGCTGGGTTCTTCAAACTGCCCTCTAGTGGACAAACATGTCATTACATGTGAGCTCAAATTTGATGCATGGATACTTAATTATTTCAACTGCCCTCTAGTGGACAAGTTTGACATTACAATTAAGGCCAAATCTGATTCATGGCTGCTGGATTCTTCAGACTGCCCTCTAGTGGGCAAACATGTCATTACATGTAACGTCAAATTTGATTAATGGCTGATAAATTCTTCAGACTGCCCTCTGATGGACAAAGGTGTCATTACATGTAATGTCAAATCTGATTCATGGCTCCAAAATTCTTCAGACCGCCCCCTAGTAGACAAACACATCATTACATGCAAACTCAAATTTAATTTATGGATACTTAATTATTTCAACTGCCCTCCAGTGGTTAAATATGACATCACATTTAAGGTGAAATATAACTTGTAATCTGAAGGCATTTAAACTGCCCACTAGTGGGCAAGTATTAAATTTCATGACAAATATATAGTATATATATTTAATATTGAACACTGCCCTCGTGTGGGCAGACCATGACAGAGCATGGTGAGTTTCATCCAGTGCTGCTACAGTATTTAAACTGAGCTGCATCAAACTACATTCACTGGAGAAAGACAGAGTATTTAACCTCCACTAAAGTCTTATCACTTATGGTGCTGGTAAAGAATTAAATGATAAAACTTGAATTATTACAGAAATATGTATCACAAACTTTTGACACTGTTTTACCATCTTTTGTCAAATGTTTCACAGTCAAAATGTGATTTATTTTAGACAAAAGACACTGTTTTCTTCACTTTTAAGTTTTCACAAAGCATTATGGGTAATGGATTGGCTCACATGGTGGAACAGCTTCCTGGTGAACCAATGTGTTTTTACAAAGAGGGTCACATTTGATTTATGGATGCTGAATTATTCATACTGCCCCCTGGTGGACAAAGGTGTTATTACATGTATGGTCAAATTTGATTAAATACTGGTAAATTCTTCAGACTGCCCTCCAGTGGAAAAAATTGACATTGCATGTAAAGTCAAACATGATTCAATGCAGCCAAATTATTCAGACTGCCCTCTGGTGGACAAAATTGACATTACATTATGTAAGGTCAAATGTGACTTGCTGCTTTCTCCGACTACTGTTGCGTTCACTGACTACTGTTGCGTTCACTGACCACACTGATGCTGCATTCATTGACCACATTGATTATGTGTTCACTGACCACTGTTGCATTCACTGACTACACTGATGATGCATTCACGGACTACTGATGGGTTCACTGACCACACTGACGATGCGTTCACTGACCACTGTTGCGTTCACTGACCACTGTTGCGTTCACTGAGCACACGGATGATGCGTTCACTGACCAATCTGATGCTGCGTTCACTGAGCACACTGATGCTGCGTTCACTGACCACAGTTGCGTTCACTAACCACACTGAAGATGCGTTCACTGACCACACTGATGATGCGTTCACTGACTACTGTTGCGTTCACTGACCACTGCTGAGTTCACTGACCACACTGATGATGCGTTCACTGACCACACTGATGATGCGTTCATTGACTATTGTTGCGTTCACTGACCACACTGATGCTGCATTCACTGACCAAACTGATGATGCGTTCACTGACCAAACTGATGATGCGTTCACTGACAACTGTTGCGTTCGCTGACCACACTGATGCTGTGTTCACTGACTACTGTTGTGTTCACTGACTACTGTTGCGTTCACTGACCACACTGATGCTGCGTTCACTGACCACACTGATGATGTGTTCACTGACCACACTGATGATGTGTTCACTGACCACACTGATGATGTGTTCACTGACCACACTGATGATGCATTCACTGACTACTGTTGCGTTCACTGAGCACACTGATGCTGCATTCACTGACCACTGCTGCGTTCACTGACCACACTGGTGATGTGTTCACTGACCACACTGATGATGCGTTCACTGACCACACTGATGATGCGTTCACTGACCACACTGATGATGCGTTCATGGACTACTGTTGCGTTCACTGACCACGCTGATGATGCGTTCACTGACCACAGTGATGATGCGTTAACTAACTATTGTTGCGTTCACTGACTACACTGATGATGCATTCATGGACTACTGTTGAGTTCACCTCTGGGCCACCGTACGAGAGAGAGAGAGAGCACAAGATCAATTCCACCTCCCTATATAATGCGCCCTCTGGTGGCAATTGGTCAAAAAACCATGGAGCTAATAATAAGGAGAGGAAACTCTCTCCTGCTCCACTAATATGAAATGAACGTCTTCAATGGGAAGACGAGAAGTAACTCCAACAACCACATTCCCTTTAACCAACTCCGAGTCAAGGTCAGTGCAAAGGCACGCCCATGAAATTCATGCCAATTCACGAACAACAGCATCGGATTTTATGGAAGATTTGTCAGATAAGGCGCGTACACGCCAGATTTAGCTGAATTAATCAATTATACTTTTTAAAATATCACCTGTTGTACAAAAATGCAAGTATAAAAAGTTATAAAAATTAATAATTATAAACCAAATAATACAACAATATTATTTAACTTCAAATAATGTAAATGTGTATGTTTGCCTCTCAATAAACGTTGGACGGAATATAAACCGCATCAAAATGTATTTAGTTTCCTTCTCCGACACTTTTCGCTGCTTGTGTCTTTTAACTTGATTAAAAAAAAACACGTAAACGAACAACAAAACTGTTTATTTCAGTACACATTGACAGAGTCGACTTTTCCCAATTGTTTTATATGCTCTTTGAACGCACCACTTCCGCCACAGGCATGGACCATATATGGATGATGAATCTCCTGTCACTGATATACTGTATGCTTATCATCAAAAATGTTACTGTTGCAGAACTCAGGGATTGTTATTGTCCAAGAAAATACTGACAACATGAAGAACTTTTATGATGATTAAAAAAACAATTCCATTAAATATTAACCATGAATATGAGTTTTTGGTCTCATTGCTATGCTTTGTATTTTGGTTTAGATGTCAAAGTTCACATTTGAAAGTGTTTGTGTAGAACTTACTCACCATTATAATTACTATTATGGTTAATATAATGATCATAACATATTAAACCTGCAGACTCCAACATGATATTATTAGGAACAATAAAAGTTAAGTGTTCTTTTTCTTTACACAAAAGGCAGAATCAAAATTCATAAAAACAAAAAAACAGGGTCAGAGGAAAATAGTCCCAAACAAAACAAATATATATTTTTAAAAAGGTTGAAGATAAAAACAAAGACGTAGAAAGATTAAAGTAAACCTTTAAATAGGTAAAGTTTATTTGTTTCACACATTTCAACAACATTCAAAGTGCTTTACATCAAACATAAAGTATAGAAAAAAGACATTTATAAAACATTCAGGTAAAATATATATGAAAAACATTAAGTCATAGAAGATTAAATAAAATAAAAGATAAAACTGATAGAATAGAGGTTACAGAGCAGTATTAGAAAAGAATAAAAGCAAAACAGAGAAAGATGTGAACATGACGACAGTGTAGAGCTGAAATAATCCACCACTGAATTAATCCTCAACTCTTTTTTTTTTGTGATTTGTGATTGTTTCAGCTTCTTAAATGTGAACCTGTTCTTTGTTTCTTTGCTCCATAAAAACAAAGGAATCCTTTTGTGTTTGTGGACAAAAACAAAGACGTTTGACAACATCGTCATTTCTACGTTTGACAAACTCTGATCAACGTTTGACAACTTTTAACTAACGATTCGTCGACAAAAACCAGGAAAATTAAGAGATTTATGAGGAGAATCGTTAGCTGCAGCTCCACTACGGTGGCCCTGAAGGACACATCACCAACACACAACTGAAACACAACTTCAACTGAACCACGACAACTGAAACACAACGACATCAACTGAAACTTCACCTGAAACGACATTAACTCAAACAACTGAAACACAACAACAACCGATGTGTCCTTCAGGGCCACCGTAGTGGAGCTGCAGCTAACGATTCTCCTCATAAATCTCTTCATTTTCCTGGTTTTTGTCAATGAATCGTTAGATAAATGTTGTCAAACATTGATCAGAGTTTGTCAAACGTAGAAATGACGATGTCTTTGTTTTTGTCCACAAACACAAAAGGATTTCTTTGTTTTTATGGAGCAAAGAAACAAAGAACAGATTCACATTTAAGAAGCTGAAGCGATCACAAATCTGAATTTTAATCCTGGAAAATAAAAGCCGATGATAATAAGAGTTGAGGATTAATTCAGTGGTGGATTATTTCAGCCCCACACTGTCGTCATGTCGTCAGGTAAAGTAAATCCAGTCCAGTCAGTCAGTCAAATCCAGTCCATGTGTTTTCACGCTGGTTTCTGTGAAGACGTGAAAAGAGAAAATTAAACTTGAACGACTCGACTTTATCGTTTCTGACCTGCAGAGACAGACATGTCCTCAGACACA
The DNA here is from genome assembly GCF_963457635.1 of Microchirus variegatus. Taxonomy (NCBI): domain Eukaryota; kingdom Metazoa; phylum Chordata; class Actinopteri; order Pleuronectiformes; family Soleidae; genus Microchirus; species Microchirus variegatus. The sequence goes on from NC_139821.1 coordinate 35,100, forward strand.
GAGACAGACAGAGGACAAATGTCCTCAGACACAGAGACAAACCGATGGACTGGACTGAGACACAGAGACAGACAGAGGACAAATGTCCTGTCCTCAGGCACAGAGACAGACAGATGGACTGGACTGAGAGTCTGTTTGTGTGGGACAGTTTTTGTTCTTGGTTCAAAGTCAAAGATTTAGTTAAAAACTGTTAAAAACTCTGTGAACGCTGAAGGGAAAGTGAAGAAGACAGAAAGAGGACGGAGACAAAAGAAGACGGACGTTTACGACGTGAATGACGAGGACGACACAGAAACAAAGAGGTGGGTAACGTGATCTACTCTCACTCTTTATCAACCTTTAAATGAAGCCTTTAAAAAGCAAAGTGACCAACAGTATCCTGAACTGAGTGTTGATGAATGTTTGCATTCATGGATGATCTCAAAAGTGTTGCTCTGACCTCACTCTGTCACTGATTCACTTTATTCACATTTTATAAAGAAGAAATTAAAAAAACTTCATAACAAGAGAAAACCCAACAAATCGCACGCTGAGCAAAAGCCTTGAGGGCAAACTGTGGAGAGAAAAAACTCCCTTTAACAGGAAGAAATCTCTGGAGAACCAGACTCAGAGTGTGCGGCCGTCTGCCTCGACCGGTCGGAGTGAAAGGGGAGGAGGGGGAGGGGGCGGAGCCAAAGGACAAGAGCGACAGGAGAGAGAGAGCAGCAGCAGCAATACAATCAAAGTGTGACCGTGTGAAAGTGTGAGCGGCGATTTCGAGTGGCGATCTAAGAGCGGCGATAAGTGTCGTGTACAAACAGAGGTAAACAAATACAGAATACAGAGAGAAAATAACGTGGGGATGACGTGGAGACGATGGCTTTGCCTCGAGGTGAAAACCAGGTTGGGTCTTCGTTCTGGAATAGATTAGAAAAACAAACACCAGTCACTTATGAAACAGGTGGAGTCTGACATACTCACAACCTCAGGTTCTTCTCATATAATGGAGGAGGGGGCGGGCCCAATCTCAGGTGGACATAGGGGGCGGTTCCATGTTCCACGTTCGGTCTCCATTCTGGAATAGATTAGAAAAACAAAAAGATAAAAGCAGCAGCAAACATCGACGACTATCGTCTATAAACTGTGTGTGGGGTTAGCTAAATACTTCAAATAAAGTAAGCAAGAATGTGTTGCACATTAGCCCAAACATTAACTGGTGCGAGATTTACATTTAAAAAAAAGGTGTTTGAAAAGTTAAGATTCTCAAATATATCAGTTTGTGTGAATGTTTAAACTAAACTGTTTAAACTAAACTGTTACTGAGGCTAAGGTTAAAACTAAACTGTTACTGAGGTTAACGCTAAAACTAAACTGTTACTGAGGTTAACGCTAAAACTAAACTGTTACTGAGGTTAACGCTAAAACTAAAGAGAAGAAAAGAAACTCCCTTTTAACAGGAAGTTAAATCTCGGACAGAACCAGACTCAAAGTGAGGGCGTCTGCCTCGACAGGTTGGGGGGGAAGGAGGGAGGAGGAGGGTGATACTAAACACTTAACATTATCTCGATTGTCCACACAAACACAACTACTGTTCACACTAGGACTCGTTTGCACATTTGCTGCACAAACTGTGTCGGACAACGACAAAACTATGTGATATACGACTACATCACAAAAACCTCTACAGTGCAATAGGAGGAAGGGAGACCCCGACAGTTTTGTCCCAGACGACGACAGGAAGTACACAGACGAAACAGTGCTTTTGTCATGCGCTGGGCCTCGAAAGTCAGGGGGAAAGAAAGTGGGGGATAGAGGGATGAGGGATAAGAAAAAGAAGGTAAAGAGAAGGTGTACAGATAAGACTCCCATTCTAGCTAAGACTATTTCATATAAGTGGTTTTTGTGATTTACATTTAAAGTCTGTTAATTCCTTTAAATGTATGTATGTATGTGTGTGTGTGTGTATGTGTATGTGTATATATATATAATATATATATATATATATATATATATATATATATATATAATAAAATGCATCTTAATACAAACGAGGCAGAAACTATCAAAACAACAACACAGACTATAATAATCCTAATCTAACCCAACAGAGATCACACTTTGAGCGAGCACAGCTAAAGGCAAGTGGAGAGAGTTAAATCTCTGACAGAACCAAACTCAAAGATGTGCAGCCATCTGCCAAGGCCGGTTGGGGTAAGGAAAGATGGGGACAGGGATGTGCTATCGAGTATTACTACTTATTCCTCAATTGATCAGATAAAAATAATAACTGTGCTTAACACGCGTGCGAGAGTGTGTGTAGGCAATAATACTCTTGCAATTTACCATGAATACGTTTATTATTCAAACAATTCAAAACGTCAAATCGCATCACGATTCACAACATCGCTACATATACAGTCCGCTCCGGTAAACTACAGTGTTTACGTTAGCATGTGCCGCGTCGTTAGCATTAGCAACCGGACGCTTCCGGCTCAGATAGTGAATCATAGAGGGCGTGCTGTTGTGCTACGACAGCTATCGATTACAGTGGTGACACTGCGCCGTGTTGGCTTCTTGTTTACGCGTGAAACTGTGCCACACCTTGGACATTTACTGCCTTTTACGGGCCGTTTCACTCTCCGTCACAGTGCTAGCTGAAAACAGGACGTGCGTCTGCTAAAACGGTCCGTGTGGAACAACGACCACTGCGCCGAACAGGCCGCATATGGCGCGAGATCACAATTAAACGAGTCGATGCAGAGTTTTTGCCTCGAGGATGTTTCTAATTGAGTTACTCGACTAATCGTTGCAGTCATACAGTCACGATTTTAAACACACCACAGTAGATTTTAAACAAAGTGTGACTGTCAAGTGAAGCATAACAGAATTACAGTGTTTCAGTACATAAACTACGTTCACTTTTATATAACTATTATTGGTCAATAAAACAGTTTACGGCTGTTTCAAAGTTCCTGCATTTCAGTTCCTGATATGTTTTCCATTCCAAAAAGGAACACAAGACGGCGCCATTGAGCCGCGTCTCTTTAGCTTTGTAAGATGAGACGAGAAGCCGCATAAGGACCCGGATGTGACGCGACTGACAACTGCGCTTCTCCGAGGGTCGTCTAGCTATGGTTACGTCAGCCAGAGACGCCCGGACTGTTTTAAGTGTAACACAGGAAATCCGGCTGACGAGAGACCGCTTTTGTTTTCACAGAAAAATCACTTTTTTCACGGCTTAAAATCAAAAGGTAAGATCTTTTTTACAGTTGTAGTTCGGCTAACCGGTTTTAGCTTTCATGTGAGCCGTGTGGGGTGTGTTTTGGACAAAGTGTCGGAGCGTTTGATGTAGAAATGCGGCGAGTGCGTTGACGCAGCGGCTCCGTACGAAGTTTAATACGTAATACGCAATTAAGTCGTTATTTGAGTTGTGTTTGTCACATTTAAAACAGTAACACAGCCTTGTAGCCCAGATTCTGTGGCTTAAAACAAGCTACAGACATAATTTGAAGTGACACACAGTAGCATAGTAGTTTAATGTCAAAATGCGTAGCTGCTACGCAAAATGCGCATATGTTGGCAGGTCTGGCGTTTACTTAGTGATAATAAGTAGATAAGTGACGTTAGTGGTGAAACACAGCAGAAGTAAAACAAACAAAACACTTACGTTCGAGACGAACTCTCCCGCTCATCTCGTCTGCTACAGTGCATAACACGAGCCACCGCGGAAGTCGCTTAAATACGGAAATTTGAACGTTGCCGCGCGAATGCTCTAAACCAATCAGGAAGAAGGGAGAGAAAGCGCTGTCAATTGCCGTGGGAACAACTCCTTATATGGACTTCCGGTATTTATAGGTCACATGTTCAGTTGGTATGTGTTGTTTGGACAAAGTTATGATAGTTAATATATATATATGTGTGTGTGTGTGTGTGTGTGTGTGTGTGTGTGTGTGTGTGTGTGTGTGTGTGTGTGTGTGTGTGTGTGTGTGTATGGTTATGACAGATTTAAAAAAAAAAAAAAACACTTTTAAAACATTTACTTTATTGATTGACCTTTCTGTATAATGTTTAATGAATCTTTGAGATCTACTCTAAAATGTGTGTAGACTGTTGCACTTTAGTCTTTTGACACAAGGGGGCACACTCACTCGTCTGTTTTGTGTGTGGATGTGTTATATCATTTGTGCCCTCGTGTCTTCTCTGTATTCACTTTGCAGCAGCAGTTAACGCTGATGTGTAGAATACTGTTTTCTGTTTTTCATACACAGTGATGCCTTGGACCACAATGACAGATCAGAGCATGTTTGTGTGCTAGACTCTGGGTGTTTTGGGGGATTTAGACGTCAAGCTTGACTTTCCATTGCCAGCTCCCTCCACACTTCAGTGGAAAGAGGAAAGTCCCAAATTGACCCTTGTAATCAGAAGCTGATCTGAGGGTGGAGCAGGATAACATGAGGTGTGAGTTATGTGACTGCATCTCTTTCTTATTTGTGATCAGGTAAAACAGGCAGGGCACCAGTGAAGTATAGAATATGATACCCCAATTCAGTTATTTGAAATATTTTAATATCTTTAAAACCAATTATGATGATTTATTTTTTGAATTACACACAAATTATTGAGTTTTTAACCCTAACCCTGAGTAGTAGAATAAAGGTGAATTATGTAATAAATCATAAAACCCTCCTAATATGTCACAGAGACTCAGGAATAATGTTCACAACAAACTGAACGCACCAACAACAACAGTACACACTAAATATTTACATTAAAAAAAATATTTTGCAAATCATGTTTATGGTTTGAAATCATGTTTTGGCGTCAGGTGGCGCCACCTACCGCCGTCTACCAATCATTGCAGTCAGTAGAGTCTCAGCTGCCGAGCAACCCCGGGTTGAACAGTTGCGTCAAAAAACGAAACCTAAAAGAACTCAGTGTTTTGAATTTGTATGTAGTAACTGTTTTTGGCCACATTCTTACACATGGCGCCTTTAACTGGCGAACTTGCAATTAACAGAACATATAAGGAAACTAGAGAAGCACTCAGAGAGCGCAGACCTCCACCAAGACAGCTCAGTCACACCTGGGTCAGACAGTGTGTGTTGTAACCAGTGATGGCGTCTACATCTCACCTGTTCTTGGTCACATTTCCTGAATTTCAGCCAAATCTGTCTGCGACTTTTCCAGTTATCTTGCTAACAAACAGACGGACAAACAAACGCTGGTGAAAACATAAACCTCCTGGCAGACGTCAATAATCTATTTAAAAACAATAAATTGAAACTGCTGGTTAAAGTAATCTGGACGTGTAAGTTTGTTTGACAAGATACGTTTTGTGAGTGGAAAACCAAAGAAAAATGTGGCATTAATGTGTCCTTTTGTATTCACAAAGGACATGTGAGAGAATAACAAAGTCAGCTTTGACACAGAGATGTAGTCTGTGAGTTTGATGATATTGTTTGCTCTTCATGGACAGAACCCTAACCCTAACCTAACCCTTACATAACATTACTGTAGCACACAAAGCAAATACCTGCTGGAACATAAGTCAGCATACATACAAACACAGTTATCCATCATCTGTTCACAATAACCCATATATCACAATATGACAAAGAGCTTTTAGTTGCTTATTTTCTTTTATTAAAAAAAAGAGAGAGAGACTAAAATATGGTTAGATATGTGTGCATGATTCTGTTATGTTGTTAGTGTTTATTCATGTTTATTGTGAAATGTGCGATATCAATTAAGCTAATTTAGCACTTTTTTAGTCTTGGCCACTGAAAGCTACACACACATTTACACACACATTTACACACACATTCACTCACACATTCACTCACACATTCACACACACATTCACACACACATTTACACACACACACTCACACATTCACACACATTCACACACACATTCACACACATTCACTCACACATTCACACACACATTCACTCACACATTCACACACACATTCACACACACATTCACTCACACATTCACACGCACATTCACTCACACATTCACACACACTTTCACTCACACATTCACACACACATTCACGCACACATTTACACACACATTCACTCACACATTCACACACATTCACACACACATTCACACACACATTTACACACACATTCACACACACATTCACTCACACATTCACACACACATTCACTCACACATTCACAGACACATTCACTCACACATTCACACACACATTCACTCACACATTCACACACACATTTACACACACATTCACTCACACATTCACACACATTCACACACACATTCACTCACACATTCACACACACATTCACTCACACATTTACACACATTCACTCACACATTCACACACACATTCACTCACACATTTACACACACATTCACTCACACATTCACACACATTCACACACACATTCACTCACACATTCACACACATTCACTCACACATTCACACACACATTCACACACACATTCACTCACACATTCACACACATTCACTCACACATTCACACACACATTCACTCACACATTCATTCACACATTCACTCACACATTCACACACACATTCACTCACACATTCATTCACACATTCACACACACATTCACTCACACATTCACACACATTCACACACACATTCACTCACACATTCACACACATTCACTCACACATTCACTCACACATTCACACACACATTCACTCACACATTCACACACACATTCACTCACACATTCATTCACACAGTGCTACAACAGAATACAAACAGATCAGTATCATGTTAAAACATGTGGCAATAATACTCTTGGCGTATTGTATTTGTTTTTTTGGTGTAGTGTATTGTGATTGCCTGAAATGTGCTATAGAAATACTAATTGATACAATAGAATAACTGAAATGTTTACTGTGAGACAAAAAGTTGAATTCAAATAAAAGTGTATAATAATGTGCTTCATCAGTGTCAGGATGCAGATGAAGGTAAATAATAATAAAAAAAGAAAGTTTGAGATCAACTGCATGAAGCTAAAATACCTGCACTTTGTTTTCTTCAGCAGATCAACCTTGTTTTTTTTTGCAAAACAGATCAGAGTGAGGTCGTGAATTCAGTCGCTTTCTCTTCCCTCGCCTCACTTTAAAGCTTCAACCACTTTGTTTCGGTTCAGACGCAGAGACGCTGTCATCACTGACTGAGCAGCTGCAGACGCTCTGTACCTGCACGAGTATCACACACACACATACACACACACACACACACACACACACACACACACAGTGACTGGATCTGAGCCGTGTGTTTTCATGGGGCTGAGGAGCGCGCGCTGTTCTGCGTCCTTGGATGAGCTGATCCAATAACCGCCAGCGCTTGTGCAGAACGTGTCATCTCCACTCGCGAATGCACACCGAGCAAAAGCTTCTTCCTTCTTCTTCTTCTTTGGTTGATGCCGAGGATCATGACCATGAACGGGGACCAGCAGCAGCACTCGGTCGCCACAGCGCCGCTGGATCTGCGCACCACCAACAGAGAGCGCAGGAGTCCGGAGTGCAGCGGGTCGCAGAGGTCACGTCAGCAGGAGCGCTCACGTTTGGAAACGCACAGTGTCACCGTCAGGAGAAGCTCCCCGGGCTCGGAAAACGGCGCTGCTGCTCGCAATCGGCCGGCGGACACTTCTTCCCTGAAGCTTCCTTTTAGGAAACGACCGTGGATCCCCGTGGAGCCGGAGACACGGACACAGACATCGCCTCCACCTGAGCGCGGACACCGCGTCTCTCCTGTGATTGTTGGACACGCGGATCTGACGCATGAGGACAGTGTGGAAAGAGCGGTGGATGAAAACAGACTGAGTGCAGAAACAGTGACTCTCAGACGGACTGAGGAGACGCAGCAGAGCGCAGACAGACGCCTCTTACGTCGCCTGCACCCGGTTAACTGCGGTAAAGACTTTTACATTCATGTCCAATATTTATTTATTTTACTCCGTGCGTAAAAACGCACCGTGCGTGAAAGCCTCAGCATACATTTGATTTTATTTTTCTGGAAGGAAAATCGTTAACCAGGAGGAAGTGAGGTCAAGATAAACCTGCACAAGTCAGCCTTCAGTTTCATAATCGATTCTATTTTCGGTCATAGTTTGTTGGATGTTAGTACAGTATCTTGATGAAAATATTACTCTTTTTTAAATCTAAAAGTTATATATGACAAGGTTTAGCTTTTGATAACCTATTAATGTTATTGAATAATTCGTTTTGACATCATTTTTTCATTGAAAATGTACAGATTAAGTGCACTGCAATGCCACAGAAGCCAGACTGGAGAGACAGACTTAGTAATAATATCTGTTTAAATGTGTTCATTTGTTATATGAGATGAGGATTTCCTGATTTCTAAAAACCCATGTTGTTAGACTCGTACTGTACATCCATTCACATACAGTATATTGTCTAATACTTGGTTTCTTCCTGCCCTCAGGTCATTACCCAGTGTACTTTGTCCCCCCAGTGGCAGAAGTCAATCACCATCTCATTCAGCAAAGGGAGAATCTGCTGGCTGCTATCGCTCTGGCCACACATCAGGATGAGGATGGAGACACGTATGTTAATCTGTCAGATTATTACTGTATGTCTATCTTCAGACGACCAGACTGAAGCGACTCTGACTGTGTTGTCAGACACATTTCTTCATGATGATAGTATAGCTGGATTCTGATTCTGATGATTTCCTCTAAGCTGTCAGCCAAAGATACAGACATGTTCTACACTTGGTGTCTGCAGAAGTTACCAAGGTTATTTATAGACACATTATAGAGTTTAGCAGAGGCTGAGCACAGAGGGATGCAGCAGTGTCCTATTTTAGTCCCAGAACAGATGCTTCATTTAAATGTCTTTTTCATTTTAGGCCCTATTGAATCCCCAAAGACTAATTACTTCAACAACTACTTTAAAGGCAATTCAAATGTTTCAGTGTCTGATGTTTTCATTGCTAACGTTACCTTAGAGAGTCCAAGTTTCCCCTTAGTGACGACTGACAGGACGTTAAGGAGCTGGTTTTAGCTGATTGTAAGTAAGTGTTAAGTTGTTCATTAATTCAGGTGATACCAACTGGAGAATGTTTTTCCAAAGGTGGTCAACCCTTTTCTATTTTAAGTGAAGAAAACGTCATAATTGTGACAACACTCAGTATATAAGCAATAAGATAAGGTGAGATATAGGATGTGCTTATGTTGATTCAGAAACTGAAGCTATCACAGTGAATTTCACAGTAAGCAACTTCCTGTCTACAGTTTTTGGTGGATTGATGTGAATGGTTTTGTGATTAGTAGGTGATCACTGTTCCCTCTGAGACACATCCACCCCCTGATGATGTCACAAATAATTATTACATCTTCAAGAAATTCTTATCTCTTACAATGGACAAAACTTGAAGTATTATACAGTGGACTAAACATATACATGTGTAAAAACACAGCATGCTGAAGACTTGCTCTCTCAGTGCTCTTGTTTGATATTACTGCTGCTGTCGATGACAACAATGCTCAATTCATGCTGATGACAAAAGTCATGTGGATTTGCAATCATGTCAAATTGCCATGTATTGGATGTATTTCTTATTATGAGAACATACTGTAGTCATACAAATCTGATTGGAAACTTGATGTGTAGCTGGGAGAAAGAGTCACTCCATGCTGGTGATGAACGTTTTCTTCATGGTCCTCCATCACATCCATGTGACGTAGGTGACAACGGTCATTTCACAGCTTTTTTCCTCTATGCATGTGCACAAGTGTTTCAGAGGACTGTGTTGAATCAGAGTTGAACAACGTGGTTGGTAATGTGAACGTAGCGTGATTTATTTCACACTCATCACATTTTAAAATCCTCTCTCTGTCTGAAATCACAGGTCACAGCTTCAGCTGCAGAGACAA
>NC_139821.1:47500-52500 GCF_963457635.1 Microchirus variegatus
AAAGCGCTCTGAAAAAGCCTGGAATCGTAAGGATCCGTCTCCTGAACAGCAGATCCTCCTGCTCCGGACACTCGTCTGGGCTAAATCTTCTAGGCAAAAAAGCAACCAGAATTGCAAAGATCCCCCTTACCCAGATTACATACATATATATATATATATATATATACAGTATATATGTATGAGTGGTCATTTCATTTTAACTGCTTTGCTTTTGTTTATTATTGACAGACAGACTCGTCATTCCACTGCTCAGCTGGTCTCAGACCACAGGAGGTGTTAGGTTTTAGCCAAACTTTTGTCATTCTGTACCAAACAGGATACCACACGTATGCTGTCGCGTTTCTTTTTCTTTCACACACATGTACGCTCTCGCTGAGGCTGAGTTAATGTGGCGAGCTCGGGACTCCATGCCTGCGTCAGAGCTCTGTGCCTGGGGTTATCTGGGGCTGTGGTCTGCCCGACTTCCTGGAACTCGAAACAGTACAGTTTCATCTTAAGAGAAAAGGAGAGAGATGGATGAAAGATTAAAAAAAGATAACACATAAGAAATATATATATATATATCATATATACATGACTGCAGACGTTGATGGCAATGGCTTTAACGCTTAGGTCATTTATGAGCTCTGAGTTATGGTCAAACTACAGCAGGTATTTGGATCTCATTTCATCAGAGCATGTACAGAACATATCAAGTCTCACAATGACAACAACTCTGGTCAAGTCATACCTGCAACTATATTTGAGGATCTAGTGAAGTTAGCATGTACAGTAAACATGACTAAAGAGTTTTTCAGTGTTGAGCTCACTTACAGGAACAAGTACCATTGGAGGGAAGAAGCGCCTCACTAACCCCCGTTAAAACACACTAAGTTCTGCTTTTCACTCAAGAGCAAATCACCTGGCAGTTTAACAGTTGTAGTTCCAGCTCTAGTTCACTGCAATATGAGCTTTCTACACATGCTGTAGAGCTGATGCATGTTCACCTGCACACACAGTTATCAGTTTTCATATTGCATTTGGTTTCTTTGTCAGTTTTTATTGCTGTTTAATTACAACCATAATGACTTTGGGTTTTCCCCCACTGGCACAAGCTTATCCTGCAGTTCATTTCTGTTCGCACACGCCTTCCTCGAGTTGTCAAAGAATTTGCATACATAGATTATAAGATGCTTTTTTTGGCTACAAGAGACGATTGGAGTAATGTGACACTGCAATAAAATGTACTAAGGTATGTAGTTTAATATCTTAAGGAATGCATATGCAAATAAAACCGCTCAGCAGGTTTGATAAAGCATTTAATTGTTATATGCGTCAGTGTTAGGTCTTTATGCAATATTTGTTTTCTGGCTGGAATTCACCACTGCTAATGAATCCATGTCAGTGGAGCACATACTCGAGCAGAGGGGAAGTGCTGCAAGTGCTTTTGTCATTGTGAGAATCTCAAACTCGACATACACGGGTACTTTTAATTCATTCTCAAGAAACGTCCCTGCTTCCTGTTGCACAAACGCACTGTTTATCTGATCACTGGATGAGGCTGATTCAGAAAAGCTGTAGAAAAACCCCTGTCAAAAACCATACGCAGTTTAATGGCTTTATTTCACATGCTGCCATTGTTATTGACAACAGGAAGTGACTTAAACGCTGTCAGGCTCTTACTGGAAGCTGCTTCTTCTGACAGCATGAAAAAGAAAAAGAAAACCGATCTGCTGTTTTCTACATCACATCCTCTCCGTCACCAGCTTTCTGCTCTTCCCTGTCCTAAACTTTGGCCTGGGTTTGTTCTTTCACTTCACCAACAGACCACAGATAGTGGTTTCCCCTTCAGTCCTGATAAGGCTGTGATAAAACCTCTGTGAGTCACACATCTGTGACTTTCTTGGTACAGATGTCACAACCATTGTTTGGATTCATTTGATGAGAATGAAACAAACTTCAGTCCTTAATTCTGTTTACATGATGTGATAATAACTACTAATTAAAACTACTCATTTTTTGTGGTTGTATGAGGCACCACCTAACAAAAGCCTCTTCTAATTCAACATTGGCCTGTTTAACATCTTGGCAACATGTTTACTGCTCTTTTTCATTAACTGTTCTACAGTTTATCATTGTTTGGTTTGATTCTTTACGTCATGACTCTTGACAACATTCAATCACTGACCAGAGCAGGTACCAAAAAAAGTACCAGTTACCAGGTACGATCACTACAAACGAGTCAAACTGAGCTGAGTCGCACTAAATCTATATAATGGGAAAGCTGCATTAGTTAAAATCAAACACCAAAATCATTAAATAACGCTTGAACTTACTGATGTACGCAGCAGTGGATCAACAACTCAATGGACTCGTGCGTGTGAGTAGGTTACAAAGAATCACAGTTACATTTCCAGTCTGAAAAGGGTTCTAACAAGTGACAAACATATTTTAAGATATTGTAGTCAGGTGCAGATTTTATGAGGTGAAATGTGTTTTCGCTTGTATTCATGCTAGCAGCAGACGCTGCTTTGAAGGCAGTACTTTTGGGGCAGCGCTGGGTTTTATTTCAGCTGATCGCTGATCAATCTCCACAACAGCAATTTGCTCTTCATTAAATGTCCAGCACTTAAATACACATTAGTGATATCCTGTAGTTCATTTCTTAACAGTAGCATGACATAAAACCACAGTGACTGAGGCTGGTCCTGTTTCATCATGGTCATAACATGAAAGGTTTTGCCACCTCTTTAAAGTGACTGTGGCCTCTGCCCAGAACCAAAATACTTCAGCACACAACCTCTGCTAAAAACCCATTTGTCATCAAGCTACAGGCTAGCATGGACACTGGATGTGTATTGGTTGGCAGGGTGTGTTTCAGGGGATATAGGGGATCAAACCAAACCCTCACACCCCCAAGAAACACATGATACAAACCACATCATTCCAAACTTCAAATGATTCTTTTATTTTCCCCTTGGCAAAACTAATTTACCCAACTTAGTCTAACCACTGTTCCCATTTATTTTAATATCCCTTTTGCCTTCTTCTGTTCTTGACTCTTTGAAGTGCACTTCATGGTTCATAAGTTGCTGCTGTGAAATATTTATTTTGCTCTTGGCAGAAAGCTGGAGGCGTGGGGTCATGGGTGGTGCTTTCATATCACAGTGCTGTTGCAGCCTCCTGTAAAAAGCCCATCATTGAACCTAAGGGTGGTCTCATTCAACTCTTGCTGATGCTGACCTACAATTATATTATAAGATATTACACTGTGCAGTGCTGAGACTGTGCGTACATATATGTCTGCATGTGTACTTTAATGAACAGAGATCGAGTACATTATGACTGAATGAGTGAATGTGTAGGAATGTAGGCCATGATACAAGTGAGTATTGAAGATAGATCATAGTAGCAGAGAAGACTGAAGATTGTTCTATGTTTATTGGATGATGGACCACAGTAGTAGAACACATTTCCTTAATACCTGATGACTTAATATACTACACTTCATACATAGCCCCTTTATGTCTGTTATGCATGTTTGTTACTACTTTTTACTGCTTCCTTGCTGTGCAATATTTATCTATCTATTTATTTATTCATTGCTATTTCGTACTGTTTTTATATTTCTTCATCTAAGTCTGATGGCAAGAAATGCAACGGAATTTCATTCCTGATGTGCATGACCCAATGTATACTGTATTGAGACAATAAAGAGCTATTCTATTCTATTCTATTCTTCAAAGGTTATCTCCAGAGCATAGTGTGTCACTGGGTCACAATGTCAAACATCACTACCTCTGTCCCCTTTTTAAAGTTCAAATTCATCTGCAGCATTAAAATATCGGCATTCTTCTTTCAACCGTTGCCTAAAAATGTATTGTTTTGTTGTGTTTGTTCCAGAGCTCTCCACATAGCTGTGGTGCAGGCGGAGTTGGCCGTTGTCTCTACACTGATCCATCTACTGCTGTTAGCTGCCAAAAGCCTTGATGTCTACAACAACCTCCGTCAGGTAATACAAATACAAGTCCATTAAAGTCACCATAACATGATGCTCTGACAGCAGCACAGTCTCCTGCCTCACCGTCTGATAATAGGGAAAAGAATGGAAGAGGAAGTGCCTTGGTTTCCTCCTGTACACTTATGTGTGCAGTGGAATTCACCCTTCCTGGTTTCTCCACCTGCCGTAAAGCGAGAGCTGGACTTCATGTGATTTCCACTGTTTTCTTTTGTTGTCACTGTTGAGCATTTTCACAATTGGAAGGGATATTTCAGGGTTTGTGATCGGAAAGTCAGATAAAGGATTTTACCAACTCTCATGTCACCTGCACACCCATGTTTCACACTTTCTTTTTTTGTTTTCTTTCTTGCAAACAACCATTTTCCTGTGAAACTGCCTATTTCACATCAGATGCTGTCACATAGGGCACTGAGAACCAGATTGCTTGCTCTCAATGAAAACATGGTTACGCATGGGGACTCTAAGAAAAACTCCATGATATTAAGAATATGTTTGCCACTTTATGTTGATGTAAGACAAACCAACGTCCAGTTTTACGCTGTGGCAAACAGGAGTTGATCCACTGCTGCCTCCATCAGTTCACTTTGTGACTTCAGTCATTGAAATCCTGTGTTTTGATTTACATTAAGTGGCCTAAATAAAGGCAACAGTAGTCTACGTGAGCTACATGAGCTAAACATCAAGTGGCTTTTGTATTGCGTCCCCGTTAGCAGCCATATTTTCAGTACTTCATACAGCGACACTTAAAAACACCTGAACCTGCACAACAACAACTTTATTGTGGATTAGGAGTTGGCTCTAGTGTTTTCCAGCCGCTGGTCTGAAGCCGACGCTTCCACATTTTCCTCTTTGTTGTCGTCTTCACCATCTTCTTCCTCCCTTCTCTGTCTCTCTTCATCCTGCAGCAGAGAAAACACCTGAGCTCAAAGCCGGGGTTTCACAGCTCTCAGGACGCTGCACTTACCAGAAATATCACTGTTATATCATCGCTGTTGTCTTT
>NC_139821.1:57500-102500 GCF_963457635.1 Microchirus variegatus
GGATTTGAACCCAGATTATTTTGATCTGCATACATTTGAGATATTCAGTGTTCATAAATCTACAACATGTGAAATATAGTCTTGATATTTTTAGATCTTCTTCTTCTTCCACAGCAGATTATCTGTCTCCATCTTGCTCTCCCCCTTGTGTCCTCAAAGTCGTTTTAGTATTTTTATTATTTATTTAATAATTATTTATATATATTTTAAACTGGCTGATGCACATGACACGTGGACATAAGGAGAGTACTAGCAGTTATTTATTTTTTCAACTTAAAGCACTGATTTCCTGGCTTGAAAAAGCGATGCTTCATGGTTTGACTCTTGTTCTCAGGTCTGAGTCCTCTCCACCTGGCTGTGCTGCGAGGTCATAAGGATTTAGCCAGAATGCTGCTGGATGCAGGAGCTGACATCAATGCAATGGTTAGTTTCTGTACATGAGTCAGCAAAAGTTTCACAGCGTTAGTTGATTTATCACCTGGTGTTTTCTTTTTCTTAATCAGGACATCAAAAGTGGCCAGAGTCCTCTGATGCATGCGGTTGAGAGCAATAACGCAGACATGGTCCACTTCCTCATTGAGGTAATCAGGGTGTGGCTCATGACTCAGGGTTTTCTCTTTCCTGCTCATCTGCTGCAAACACAGATTTTCCATTTGTTTCTCTGATGAAATACCTGAAATACCTCAGTTGAAATCTCTTCCCCATCTTGAGGTCACTTGTTCAGGGTCCAATCATAGTAATAAACTCTCTGCTCATCCATGACTTTTGCTTTCATTTCACTGCTTGCTTTCTATATGAATCACATCTGTGCCATAATCTTCTCTTTGTGTGTTGTTGTTGTTGTTGTTGTTGTGGCAGAATGGCTCTGATGTCAACAGTCAGTCGTACAGTGGGAATACGGCTCTGCACGGCGCTTGTGGACGAGGTCAGGTGGACACAGTGCGACTGCTGCTGAAGAGTGGAGCTGACAGCAGCCTGAAGAATTACCACAATGACACTGCTGTCATGGTGGCCAAGAGCACCAAAGTCAGTGAGATCAGTTTATTTTGTTCTTATAAAGAATGGATGCAGACGACTGTCATGTCTATGGAAGTGTGATTCTGTGTCATCTCTTACTGACTGATGTAGTTTACATATGAACACATTCCCTTATTGGACTCTGAAGATAAACCTCGAGGTCAGGGGTCAGGAACACAAACATTTTTATTTCATCAAAATCCATCCATTACCTTTGGGTCATATTTATATTTATGCTGCTCACAAAGACAAGAAATAATAACATAAATAACAATGCAGGCTTTGAGACTTGTTTTAGTTTCCTGTGCATCAGGACCATTCAGTCAATGAATCCCAGACAGAGTTTACCAAATGAACTATGGTCAACTTCCTTGTAAACTTACTGTAACTTTATAATGGAAAGCCCCACCCACTTTTTTTCAACTAAGGTTATGTCAACAACAACAAAAGCAACGGTAAACCCACCTTACCTCAGCCCTGTTTGAGATGATGAATAAAGTTGGTGCCAAAGTCTCCATAGTGTAGATGTTAATGTGTGTATTCTTCCCTCTAGTGGCCAAACCTTAGTGGTGCATTGTTATCACCCTCACAAGCTCCAGTTTCCTCCCACAGTTCATCGTTGTTGAGATACGAGCAACAGTCACATTTTAGTTAAATGTTTTTAATTAAACATTTACTGAATCAATTTAAAGATTTGATAGTTTAGATTAGACAGAAAACAAATATCATTTGGCCCGATATTCAATAGCTTAGACCAAAACTGGTCCAAGGCCAAACAAACCAAAGGCCGCCCCCTGTGGTAGACTGTGGTAGTGATGAATGAATGCACTCGAGCTTGTAACACACTTCAATATTTTCCAGATCGCGGATGTGTTGCGAGGGAGAGGCTCTAAATACATTAGGCTTCAAGATCAACACTGTGTTTCAGTCTCACCACATGGAAGCAACTTATCAGAAAATGGTCAGGACGTGCATACAATTACACCAACATATGTAAGACCATGACATTGCAGCATGTAATCTGTATTCTTTGCCTCTGCTTTAGGGTCTTCATCTCCCAGTCAGAGTCGCGGATGTTCGCCTTTGACTACATCGCTCACTCCTCATCGTAGCACATCCCACTCTCCAAAGGCTGTGCCTGGATTTCCATTTTAACAGCTGAAGGTTATGTCATCAAAGCAACTACCTCGACGAAGCCAAACAGAAGAGAGACAGTAAAGACTCCACTGCCTTCAGAGGGCGCTGTGGAGAACGTTCATGACAGACTGACACTGTCCTCAGGGTCGCCTTACAGAAGCTAACCTTACAGAAGCTAACCTTCAGCTTCTGAAACAGACCTCCAGGCTTTCTATTGACTCTAATGTAAATCAACTGGCAGCATATTTAGATGCAGAGAGCAGAGCAGTGGTAAAATAAAGGACTGAGGTTAGGAGTTATTATGCTTAATGTCTGTGTTCACCCTTGTGGAATATAGAAAAGAAGAGACTTGATGATGGACACTCAGCTCTTAGTGTCTACAGTTTACCACCTGAAGCATCTCTTTCAGACTTGGATGTGACAGAGCAGCAGAAAATGATGCTGCTTATTATCCTGGACTTCACGACAGAAGACGATCGAGAGTCCTTGTTCTTCTTAGGCGTTGATGAATGGACAGTGGTCCAGCTCATCCAGCTGCTCTTTTCCTCACAAGCTGCTTCAGGTCTACTTTTATGTGACATTCTCTTTCACTCTTTTCATTGTAAGACTTAAACCTTCATGTTGTGATTATTAGTGCTCATGTTTGTCCTGAGCTGCTCTCATCAGGTGAACAGTTACCTGGGACAATCTCTTCATCTCTAGCACTTTCTGCTGATACTGACATGTGTTTTATTGTGTTTAATGTCCAACTTTCTTTGCTTTTTTTAAAGTTTCTTTGCAGCTGCTGGAGTAGTAATCCACTGTGGAGACAAACCCTAACACTGTCCCTCTGAACCTGACCATCTCTGACCTTATCTCCAGAACATCTAACATGTGCTGTTCCTCTGATGAACTCATTCCTGATCTGTGTCACTGCCAAAGAGAAAATCTTCACCTCTGTTACCTCCAGCTCTGCGTCCTGTCTCTAACCCACAGCATCACTGCTCTCACCACTGTCTTCTATACCTTTAGAAATGATATTCAGTGCTGTATAGGAAATGATATACTTGTGGCGCCTGTCCCACCAGTGCACAGTAGGTGCCCTTTTAACTTTCACCCCTGCCCTTCCAAATGTGTGTGCACACCACTGCAGATCACTTGACCTACATTATGCTGAAAGGTTATTGTGGAATTATGGATCAATAATGCCAAAAACATCCTGTCTACTGAGCTTCTAACAATGTTCACTGATATGTTCAATAACCTCTGTCCATGTATCTGTGTGCATTGTTCTATCACTGAAAATGACATGTAATATTTTTATATAAAAGTTGTCCAGTGACATCCAGTTTTTGTCATTTCTGAGTATGTTCAGACTGCATGTAAATCAGGTTTTTCCCTTAAAGCAGATGTTTTCATCCAGACTGTCAATAACAAGTGATAAATACAACTGTGTGACCACCGTTTCTGCTCAGGCTGCTTTGGTAAACAATGTTTACTAAACATGAACCCAATATATAATGTCAACCCACATTTGTGGCACAGCTTTCAATCATGAAATTGTGTTGAACTCCTTCAAGTGTCACTGCTGTTGGGACCGTTGTTTCAGTGTGTCTTAGACAAAAAAAGACTATTAATCTGAAATCTGATTTAAGTTAGAACATTCAGACTGAGTCACTTCTGTGGAAAGTGTCCTGCAAACCCCTGAATGAGTGTTTTATTGGATTTGGGGAAAAACCAAAAATGCTGTCCAGACTCAATACTATGGAAGTCATAATTATGAGATTAAAAAAGTCTTGATTAAAAATGTCATAATTATGGAAAAAAAAAAAAAAGTAGAAATTATGAGATGCTAAGTTTTTTTCTCATAATTATAACGTTTTATTCCATAATTATGTTATTGTTATATTACATGTTAGAAACCATCCATCCCATAATGAACCATCAATCCCAACTTCCACACTAAACCAATCAGGATGAAGAATCAATGCAAAAGCATGACCGTGTGTCTGTGTTTGAAAGCAGGCCTGTGATTGGTCAGTCGCAGTTTCCTGTCGCGCACACAACCAGCCCACATAACCAGCGCGGCCATGTTGAATTGTCAACATTCTGAAAGAAGAGACAAAAGAGAGGATTTGAAGAAGCAGCGAATGTGAAATAAACTCGAGTAAACAGCCGATATAACACCGAGCATCGACGGAGCCCGGAGAACCTGTGGTTTGTGTCGTAAATCTGGGACAACATCGTTTACCGACTGGGTAAAGAGGTACTTCTCAACCACATCTATTACAACTGCATCGTGAATGCTAAGCTAACAGCCTGCTAAGTTAGTTGGCCGGGTTTAGTTTTTAACTTTTGAAGCAACAAGTGCGGACCGAGACGAAGTAAACACTCGGTGTAAACAGACGTGTTTTCAGTGAAGACGTTTGAAAACAGACGCTTTTATTAAGCGGACTTGAGTTTAGCTAGTTAGCTGGACAGTTAAAGCCACGTTGGAATGCGTAAAGTTTTAACGCTGCTAGCAAACTTCTCACAAGTGTCGGCGGTGACTCTGTCGTAGAATGCGGGGCCGTCAGCACCAAATCCCCGGTGACTCATTTATGTTTGTGCGCAACGTGGAGAAGAAAACGAGTGGTTCACGAACTGAACTTCACGTGTCAGTTGGATTTAGAGCTCGTCACTATTGCTTTAGCTTGGTGTTAGCTTATAGCCTTAGCATCACAACAATACAGCCACACCATCGAAGCTATTAGTAGCATTTCATTAGCCGTGTTTCGTCATCTCACCTGTGTTGCAGCTAACAACTCTTGGCTAAACGATAATAAACTAAATGTTTTCTAGTGCAAGTATTAAACTTAGAAGATAGTGACTGTAAATCATCCCAGTGTGTGATATTGTTCTGTTTCCGAACCCTGTTATATGATTCTTTTTATTTTAAAGAACCTGATGCACAACATAAACTGTGACATGGTCACACGTTTAGGGTTAAAAACTAACGTTTTAATAAGCGATTAATCTGTGTATTATTTATTCATTATTAATCAAGTACTTGTTTGGCTGTAAAAATGTTGTTTACCAAACCTGGAAATGATGCTATCAAATGCCTTGTTTTGACCACAAACCTAAATTATTCCGTTTGAATGATTTCTTTGTTATGTGGAGTGAAGGAGCCAGAATGTAATCACATTTAAGAAGAATCACTCGGAGCGATTTTCAGAATAGTTTACAGTGAAGTAATCGATGGATCAAAAGAATCACTGCAGCCCTAAATGTGTTCAGTTTTTACTTTGCAGGGATCTGCTCTTCCTCAGTGATAGTTTGGCTCGATCCTAGTTCACACAGCGTTTTTTACTCCCTTCAATCCAGTTGCAGACAGGTTTTACAAGGTGTGATGAATTAGCACATGATCGCCAGTTGTCAAGCGTGAAATCTACCAAGACGTGGCCTGAGGTGATCCGTCAACAACCTCCCGATGCATCACAGACCCCCATCTTACTTCCTGTCTGTTGAGAACTTGATCAAAGTCTGCGACGTCTCAGACCACCTGAGCCAGTCAGACCACAGCAGGGTGACCATGAATACAACAGTTCTAAGTCAAGGCTGCTTACGTTCGTCATCCCCTCTCTTACTTCTAACATCGTCCAATTGCAAAAAGGCTGCAGACTGCTGAATCATGGGTATTGTTGGAGAAACCATGAAATTGGTTGAAATGACTCGCATTTGTACTGCAAATGAAGTTATTTGATGACCAAAAACAATCTCCTGCAACCCATCTGTGGGACACAGTCGCTGGCATAATATTAATTTGTTTGTATTTTTTTTAATGTGCATCGTTAACATCTTGTTCTTGTTTGTTGACAGGTGACCTGGATAGATATATTGATCGGCGAGACCCAAAGCACTTTGCAGACTGTCCTCAGGTTCTGCTGCAGAAGCAAAAGGGAATGAGAAGAATATATAACGTCAGTGGACTGTTCATGTTAAAGAAAAGACTCCTGGAGTGACATTTGAGCCAGTACCAAGCTCCAGCAAATGCTTTTCAAGACTCATTGATCACAGAAGCAAAATTGCAGCAGGCCTGAGGTCACATGTTCTAGTTGGCCATCGTGAATGCATAAATGTAGCACTTGGACTTGAAAAGCCAAGAAACACCAATAATACACAAAGTAAACGTGGGATTGTCATCACAGCAAGGATAAGAGTACGCAGTTGAATTTTCTTGGTCACATAAACGTTGATTTATTTATTCACGTGAATGTTTCTCCTTTTTGGAGACGTCTTGTAAATAGACATTCAGATGCAGACTTCTTATGTAGAGGTCTGATTGTTGGATTATATTCTCAGTACTCTTTGAAAAGAAAAGCTAGGAGAAAGTTGTTTTTTTAATTTTTCTCCTTTTTTACTTTTTTATACACGGGTGCAAAACACAAGTTAAAATAGAAGCAATTATACATTTTACACACTGTAGAGGAACAATTGCTAATGAGGTGAAACCATGGCTACAGCAAGAACAGCAAACCCAGCACCAATGATGGGATTGAACAAAGCAGCAAACGGACAGCTCAGAGGGCAGAGCAAGGCAGCAGGACAACAGGCAGGATTCCTGACAACTGCCCAACACTTCAGTGCTCCACAGAAAATGAGCAGCATTCCTCAGAACAGTGGCATCAAGTAAGAACCTCGTTATGTTAAGGTTATTTAAATGTGCTAGAAACAAAGAAATTGCCTATAAATAAGGCCACATTCTGCTATAACTAATAATTAAGCTTAAAATGTTTTTTTTGTTTTTTTTAATATCATTTTATTCATTTCAGGTCTTTTTAAATCAAGATATACAAAATT
This sequence comes from Microchirus variegatus, assembly GCF_963457635.1. Lineage (NCBI taxonomy): Eukaryota > Metazoa > Chordata > Actinopteri > Pleuronectiformes > Soleidae > Microchirus > Microchirus variegatus. The sequence goes on from NC_139821.1 coordinate 64,476, forward strand.
TCTTAAGGGATATTTTATTTATTCCATCTGTAATTTCAGCTGTCACAGAATCGTTTATTGACTTCATTTTACACACAAACGAGTGACTGGTGACTTAGAAAGCAGTTGTTTTCAGTCAGTTAATGAAAACTATTTGTTCAGTAAACGTCCTCCATCACCGCAGCACAGACTCTGTCTAGAATATGATAAATATGTGTGTATAATAAAATGATATTTCATATATCACAGAGTTCTGAGGTTAGGGTTAGAACACTAAAGTCTCTCCTCCACTCCATTTAATCTAGATGGAAAATGGTTTGCATTGTAAAAAACAGCTCTGTTGAAATTATCTGTTTATTTTATGTTTAAAATTAGGTTTGGGGATGACTGGAAGAAATGCCTGGAGCTTCCTCCTAAAGACACCAGGATGAGGACTTCGGTAAGTTCATTCTTAAAAGCACGACGTTGACCAACATTAATATTATGTCAGATTTGTTGTACTGAGCCATTTTCACTGATGGTATGTTTTTAATTCTCCCAGGATGTGACATCGACTAAAGGAAATGAGTTTGAAGACTACTGCCTAAAGCGGGAGCTTCTAATGGGAATCTTTGAGATGGGATGGGAGAAACCATCTCCTATCCAGGTAAATGAAGTTCACACGACATGACTTTGAGAGTTGTGTTATCGCTGTGCACACGACAATCAGAAGACTTGTTATTGAGAGGCTTTCATGTGCAGATCTGTGCAGGCCTCGTCTTTTTAACTGGATTATGAACAATGTGATTTCAACAGAACATTGTTTTAATTCTTCAGTTTAACCCTTCAAATTAAAAATGATTAATCACACAATATGAAACATCTTTAAAATTGTATCCTTAATAGAATGTTTTAATGATATTGTTTACTCGTCATCCTTCACGCAGCAAATTTCAAACTCAATTGTCTAATGTCTAATGTTAGCTAGATTTAATGACCTTCTTGTTTGTGGTAGTTGGGATTAATGTGCATTCACAAAAAAACAAGAAATCCGTCTCCCTGGGTCCACACAGTGGAAAAGTGCAAATACACAGTTATTTTAGGCTGTAAGAGAAGCTCGTTTATTACCATATGCAACATCTGGGTGTGAGATTGGCACATTTCATACTACTACTACTTTTCATAAGCCAATGCACTTTGCTCATTGTAATGATTGTGTTTTTCTGTTTGCATTCAAAGGAGGAGAGCATCCCCATTGCACTATCAGGCAGGGATATATTGGCTCGAGCCAAGAACGGCACAGGAAAAAGTGGAGCCTACCTCATTCCTCTGCTGGAGCGGATCGACCTGAAAAAGGATCACATCCAGGGTCAGTGGTTTATAGAGTAAAGCAGTTTTAACCAGAAGGTCCATGAACACACCGTGTTTGTCGTGTTGCTGTTTTACATCAACGTCCTCATGTTCTGTAAATATTTCACAATAAAATCCTTGCTGGCAAAAAGTGAATGAATTCAGTGAACCAGAGAACTTTAAAGCACATGCTAATTCAAGTGATTACAAAATTAAAACATATACTTTGAGACAAATGTAATGTGCAACATAAGGAAAAATACCATTCTTAATGTTAAAACTCTGCGAGTGAATTTGTGTTTTGAGCATCAAATATTTCTTTGAACATCCTCTGTGCATCTCATGAACCCTTGCATTTCATCAGTCCTTGCCATTTCTGTCTTCCTGCAGCTATGGTCATGGTCCCGACTAGAGAGTTGGCCCTGCAGGTCAGTCAGATCAGCATCCAGATCAGCAAACACCTCGGGGTCAAGGTCATGGCCACCACTGGAGGCACCAACCTGAGAGATGACATCATGCGTCTTGATGAGATAGGTAATTGTCATGCTGTTGATCTTTAGAGTGTAGGTTGGTTTTTATGTGTTTGTCACAGCTTGAAACACTTTGAAAAGGTTGTATAATGACGAGGGTTAGGGTTATAAAGTGACAACACATTCTTTAGGTATCAGACTTAGATTTATTTCCTCGTGAGCCTTTTTAAAAACCTTGTGTTTGAACCTGTTGTTCTCTTTGTCTCCTCCATCACATCAGTGCATGTAGTGATTGCGACACCAGGCAGGATTCTGGACCTGATAAAGAAGGGGATCGCAAAGGTGGACAAGACCCAAATGATGGTGATGGATGAGGTGGGTTTAGAATCTGAATTCACTGTTGTTAAATGTAGTTGTAAATGCTGACAGTTGTGTTTATATCACTGTCTTCAGGCAGATAAGCTGCTGTCCCAGGACTTTGTCGTCCTGATTGAAGATATTATCAGCTTCCTGCCAAAGAATCGCCAGATCCTGCTTTACTCGGCCACATTCCCCATCAGTGTGCAGAAGTTCATGGTGAGAACTCTTTGAACAAATCAAACTGCCGTTTGTCTGCACTTCATAATACTCTTGGGATTCTTTGTGCAGAGTAAACACCTACAGAAGCCGTATGAGATCAACCTGATGGAGGAACTGACCTTGAAGGGCATCACTCAGTACTACGCTTATGTGTCTGAGAGACAAAAGGTTCACTGTCTCAACACACTCTTTTCCAGGGTAAGTCTTCAGCACTTCACCAGACCAGAGGCCGTTTCACCTGGATTATAAGTAGTGTTATATTAGTAGTGTGGTAGTTGTATTAAGTAGTTTCATCTCCTGGAGTCGGTCAAACCTTGTGTAGCGAAATATTGCGAAACACTAAAGTTTAACAAAGTTAACTTATTTTTAGTTATGTCACCAATGCAGCAGCTGTTTCAAAGCTCATTTTATCCCTTAGTTAATTTTATTTTTATCTTAAATATAGAACACGTTTAGAGACCTTTGGCGAGCACTCACAGTCAGAGATGACTTCCTGTTAAAAAGGAAGCTTTTTCTTCTTCTTTTCTCTCCACTGATGCTTTCAGTGTGTTCTCATTGTGTGAGCTCTTAACTTACTAATATCGTAAAGTCTTTGCTTTTACTATTTCAAGTGTCTTGAGATGAGGTTTTGATTTGACACCATGCAAATCTACTACTATTTATCAGAGCAACAAGATGGAAAAAGTGTAAAGCCTAAATAAATTCAGGAGTTTGTTCCTTTTTTAACATCTGTTTGTTTGAATCCCAGCTTCAGATCAACCAGTCCATCATCTTTTGCAACTCCACCCAAAGAGTTGAGCTTCTGGCTAAGAAGATCACGCAGCTGGGCTACTCGTGCTTCTACATCCATGCAAAGATGATGCAGGAGTACAGGAACCGCGTCTTCCACGACTTCAGGAATGGAATGTGCAGAAACCTGGTCTGCACAGGTACGTGAAGTCAAATCTGCATTTAAAACCATGTCGTGGATAACGGAGACTAAAATCACATTTTTACCTCATAGACCTCTTCACTCGGGGAATCGACATCCAGGCAGTGAATGTGGTCATCAACTTTGACTTTCCCAAAAATGCAGAGACGTACCTGCACCGCATTGGCAGATCAGGTAAACATATGCAGATATTTCTGAAGTTCTGTGTGCAGCGTCCACTTTGAACATCTCTAACTTTAATGAAACCCGTGCTAACGCTGTTTGTACGATGTCTCTCAGGGCGTTTTGGTCACCTGGGCCTGGCCATCAACCTGATCACATCAGAGGATCGCTTCAACCTGAAAACAATCGAGGATCAGCTGATCACTGACATAAAACCCATCCCAGGCAGCATCGATAAGAGCCTCTATGTGGCAGAGTTTCACTCCGTTGATCCAGACGACGATGGAGGAGACGCAGAAGCTAAAATCAAGGATCTGGGAGCTCCGTGAATCAATGGTTCGTTTGTTCAAATCAGTTTTATTGTTGCTCACTGATTACTTAACATTTAAGATGTAATACAGCTGTATTTTCAGTTGTTCATCCAACACAAAAATATTGAGACTTAATGGTTGAGTGTGTAAGAGTTAGTGACCTCTAGTGGTGAGACTGCAGAGGGTCAGTCACCTGCTGTGGTCTTCATTCAGGAAGCTGCCTCTTAAAACACTGATATAAACGTTAGTATATTCACTTTCTACCGCCAACAAAATGTGACATGCTGGACCTTTTAAAGCGTAGTTCAGTTTGTTTATTATCTCCCTACAACAGGAAGCTTGAAACGGACATTTGGAACAAAATGTACATACATATACAATATGTTTGATTTAAAACAAGCTTTGTGAGTTTTCAGCTTCTTAAATCTGAATGTTTCTACTTGCATTAATTGAGGAAATAATCAACAGATTATGTAAATCACTATAAATTGTAACTCTACTTTTGATTTAGTATTGGATAAATAATTTATTCATCTTTACTCACCTTTGACTGTGAGTGCAGTGGCTTCACTTGTGCAGCTTTACTGAAGCTCTGATGACACCAGATATTCTGACTTTGTCTTTCAGAAGAAACATGATACCTGGCATTTTTCCCACAACACCGTCCACACATGAAGACTCCATGTGAAGATCAGTGTTCTCCACTCTCCAGTCACAACCGTCTCTTTGTATTTCCTGTTTGAACGAGCATACGTTGGTAAATTCATCTCCTCTGAAAACTGTCTCTGGAACTTTCTGCCAAAGATTGTCATGGTTCATACGACTGAACAGCAACACAATACATGTGTGCTGTTTATAAAAGGTTCATCTATTAAGATCTGCGCCTGCTCAAGTCTTTCTTAACGATACGTTTGCTGCATTTCCTGACTGGAAACTGAAGTTTTTGAAGTTCTCACTCACAGCAAAGTCCACAGAGAAAATGACTGTTTTTTTATCTGATAAGGACAGAGGAGCTGATGGTCTAGTTCTGCCTCATTTGGTAAAATGATAAAAATGATGTGATGAATTAAGTTTAGATGCTTAAGTGACAAAATAAGACATTTAAAGTGAACTGATGGAGGCAGCAGTGGATCATGGACTCCTGTGTGACGTAATAACAGTGATGTTCTCTGTGGACTTTGGTGCAGTTTGTGAGGAAAGATGAAGCCGTGGACATCATCTTCTGATGCTGTTTATCAAAGCTCTTCTTTTTCAAAGGTGCCATATAAATATGTCTAAATGCTAAGTGTCTCTGCTGGCAGCCATGATGGTTTTGTGTCTGAGCAGACTAGTGACTACCTGAACTACAGTGATGTGGCTGATATGTGCCTTTACAATATGGTTTGAGGGGAAAGTGCACTTACAGTACTTAACTTAGAGTAATTAACTTAGAGTAAACACCCAGTGACCACTTTATGACTTCAATCAGCAACGTTTGAACAAAGTTCTGGACCCAAGAGCTTCTACCTCATGGTGACATGATAGCATCACACCACTGTGGGTTAGTGTGTAACGTCATTTCAAATCTCTTAATGTTTCTCTCATTTAGGTCTTTGTCATCATACTCAGACATGTTTCATGTCTTTGTCACTAGAATGGCAGCCTGTTATCCTTAATGTGACCAGAGGGTTGCTTTGTTTTATAGATTATCTCTTCATTCTGTCGCTGAGGAAAAAACTTAAATTTCACCTTAAAAAAGACACTAAACACGAACCAAAATGTCTAAGATTACAAACTAAACACAAACCAAAGATTGAGGAGGAGAGAATTAACTTTATAATCATATTTTTGAGAGCTATCAAAGGAACAAGTTTATTGTGAAAAAAGATGTTCAAAGTGTTTTTCATGGTCATTGATGACGCTGTAAAAACACAGGTGACGACACAGTGATGACGACGGTGTCTGATCTTCTGTTTTCTTTGAAGATCTCAAACTGTTTGAGACCAAAATGTGAGCAGTGATCACAAATCAAGTGAAAAGTCGAGGCTCATTTTCCCACAGACTTCCCTTCAAATGTGAGACGACCACGCTGTAGTTCCTGGGCTTCACTTGTGGTGGAACATTCCCATGATATACGTTTCTATGGGCACAACTCTTTAGGTTTTGTTGAATGACTTGAGTGAATATAAATTGGACTCAACATTATTTTTTATTGTTGTCATCAACATAATTTGTGTTTCCCGCTTCACCACAAAGTGCCTTGTCTTGTGTTGGACGTCTACTTGTCCCCATGATGTAATGTTGCGTCATCCCACAGGTCCTTTCTTGGAATCCTCCCAAAGTTTGTGAAATTGATTTAAAAGTTTTTGAAAATCCTCTAAATAGACATGGCTCATTGAAAGTTGATGGGTAAATGTCTCCCCTGTAATGTAATACTCTGTCGTTGGTGAGATTTCATGTAATGTTAAGGGTTAGGACAAAGAACTGGAGGACAATCCTTTGTCCAGATGCAGAGTTTGCTGCAAATCTAAACTCAAATCACTGGACGCCGTGAGCAAAGCGGCTCTTGACAGTTGTGGTTAGGGTTAACCCAAACCCAAACCCTAACCCTCCCATCTTAAACTGAGTCGGCTCATTCAGTCCTTGAGTTTGAGAGAATTGGTCCTGGAAAAGTTGTGTGAACCCTGTAGCTGAGATGTCTGTGTCTTAAAAAACAAGCTGAAATACTCCATTTGCGCCATTTGAATTAAAAAAGTAGAAAAGAACAGGAAACGGACTCCTGCTGCGAGGCTGCAGTACCACTGATGGAGGAAGAGGGAGACAGAGAGCAGGACTGTAGCTAACCCTTCTATAACGAGTGATCTGGTACCGGAGCGTTGACGTTTATATTCTGTACAAACTCTTGTTTGTTGTGAACGTTCTCCATGTTCTTTGGTCCAAACTATCCCCATCGTCACTTATCTTTAAAGTGATGATATACAGACAAACCTAATGGTAGATTCCGTTTCCTCCTAAATGTAACAGTTCATCATTAATGTATCGTTACACAGGAAACGCTTGAATCAACACATGTATCGTTACACAGGAAACACTTGAGACAGGTTTTTTCATCATGGCTTAACTTTGTGGAGAAACGAGTTCCTTCACGACTCAACGATCTGATTTGTTTTGTTAAAACACAGACGAGACTTTTGTGAATGTATGTCGATGCCAGATCCTTCAATGAAATAAAGTCTGACTGACTGACACTTCCTGTTTCCTTCCTCTTATTGTTTTTCTACTAAAACTGAATTGATCTTTTTATTATTTAATAAGTTCATTGTCAATGTAGTTTTTCCAATGATTGGACAGATTATTCCAAGCATTTCTATTCTGTCGAACTTTGCTGCAGTTTATGTCTCTAATCTGGTTTATGTCCGTCTCCTGGTGTAATCTGCTTTATGTCTGTGAGGAAAATGAATTACCCTTAAATATGATTTGTTATAAACGTAGAGCTGTTGTTGGTGAGTTAGTTCAGTTGTTTGAGGAACGTGTTCCTGTACAGACGGCTGTTGGGTTCACTCCAGTAAAAAAAACAATCAGAACCTTGGTGTAAATAATATAATAATAATAATATTCGTCTTTTATTATTATTGGTGCATGAAACACCAACCAAAGACAGTTCCTGTTGCTGCTAATAAACAGCAGTAAAGTGAGAAGCCTTTATTCCAGTTCTCAAAGTTCTTCCTGTGAAAACATCGTCAGTTCACTTCATTAGTGTTTATCACTGAAGCTCAAACACTAAACCCCAAAATTATTGTTTTCTATAAATTCAAGAGAAATAAAACTTTTTACACTGGTTTTGGACACAAGCGAAAAATAAACGGCTAAAAGCTCAATAATTAGCTAATATCTGGCTACAGGAAGTGCAGGGGGCGGTGTTCGCTGTTTACATCCCACTAAAAAGCAGAGAAGAAGAAGAGCGCACGAATTATGGCGGAAACAGACGAAGAGTCTCGAAAACTCCGAGCTAAAGTTTCCAAAGTTTGGGAACATATTAGTGAAAATAAAGCAGCGTTAAAACACGTTAAATGCTCCTTCCACGTTAGCACTACGGCGATTCACGAACACCGGAGCCGTTGAGTCATGACGTACAACAGAGAAGTGAGTTCACAAATAACGTTGATACTTCGTAGATATTATAATATATAATTATAATATGAATTAACCATCAGACTGTGATGAAAGTACATGATACGTCTGTGTCGTACGTCATGGAAGAAGCTAGCTTAGCCGACGCTAGTTGACGTACGTTAATGCGTACTTTACGACAGTTATCTGTGAATTACAGGCGGAGCAGCTTTGACCTGTAAATACTAGCGTTTATAATGAAGTGGAATTAAACCTTTTTCACTGATAAACTGTGTGATTTGGAGCAGATTAACTCATCATTTGTTTCAGGTGTTTAACTGTGATAAATGTGGTGTTATTAAAGCACACGTATGGAGGTTAAACACACGTCCAAAACAGGTGCTAACCAAGATAATCATGATTAATCGACTAATTGAAGTTTTTCATTCACTCCAAACTTGTTTCTTCTGCTCGATGACGTACTTTAGAATGTGCAGTTTTATTTTATCGGTGTTCTCTCTGTCTTTATGGGTTAGTCCAAGTTTATGGTTTCGTCTTAGTTTAACTGTCACAGAGGTGCCCTCTGGTGGTCATAGATGACATGGCGTGTATATTTTTGATAGAATTGGCTTCGAAAAACAGGTCCAACCAAACTACTAAAAAATAGGTAGTTATTTGGTTCGTTAGCTTTAGTGATGGACCCTCCATCTTCTTCTTCTTATACTTTAGTTAATGTTATAAATGAAGATGGATCAACACAGACTCCAGTGTGTGATATGAGGGTCGACCATGAACAGGTAAAATGAGGTTATTTATTTATATTTTTATATTTAGCGGTAAGCAAACCTTCATTACTGCCACCTGAACATCTTCTGCAGCTGGATGTATGAGGATGTCGAGGGTCGCCTCAGCATCCTTTGCTGAGATAATTGGGACGCGGCCCATGGTGCTGTGACGCTAACCCGTTATTTTAACGACGTCCAGATGACAAATCCACACGACGTGATCCAGACCCTCATAAAAAACAATACAATACAATTTCTACAAAATGAAAAGATTTCACAAACTTTCCTCACAAGATTTAAAGATAATTCTCGATAGTTCTTCAAAGTAATGACAACATCCAATTTTAGAAAAAGTCATGACATTTATTTCAATCCATCGTACATGATCACCATATATTACAGCTAACCACTTGACTTTCACATGTTTCTCATGCATCAGCTGACGTCCTCTGGGTAAAATCCACTACGACATTAGTGCGTAGACATGATGGCTTTGGCGAGCTTTGTCTTTGTCTCTCTCGTCTGCCTCAAACAAAGAGAGTCTGTCCATCCAATTTGTAAAACATAGTCCAGGGATTTTCTGTGCCGGTCCAAGCTGTGGTCAGTGATGTGGTCCAGGCAGACCTCTGACCTCTGACCTCTAACCGATGGTGACACCAAAACCACACTGGAACTTGTTTTTACGGTGGTTAAGGAACGCCCCGAGGGCCAGGGTGAGCGGCAATGGCAAGAGTTTCTTTTCAAGGGTAGCACCGACAACCCAATTACTGTCAACCGTCCCTGTGGAGAGACAAAGGGATGGTAATACACTTCAGAATTACTATTATTATTGTTATTATTATTATAAATTTATTTTGAAGTGTGGCTGTATGAGGCATTGACACAAATTGGCCTTTCCATTATACAGCTCTAGCACTGCTTGACTTGGTTGTTTAACATTACTTCAAAGTAACGTGGGCCGAGTCACAATAACACAGCTGAGCGAAATCAAAATTCTAGTAGAGCTATAAAGGTATAATGGAAAAGCACCAATGAGCATCAATCATGTCAGTACCATTTACAACCACACGGTGTGTACAAGTCTCTTTGCGACATTTCATGTTGCAGCTGAACATCCTTATGCTCTCCCTTCCCTTGCAATTGTGTTGGAGAATCTATGTAACCTTCAGTAAGCCTTCAGTTAGCCTTCAGTTAGCCTTTACCTTTAAAGAGCAGGTTAGCTTTTGGAAGGTCCAGCTGATAACCGAAGGATGTTGTGGTGTCCTGCATCCTTGTGTTGGCTTCAAATTCAACTCCTACCTGCAGCTGTATGAGGAGAACGGCCTCGTTAACACATAACACATGAAAATATAAAGTATCCACGTCAATGTATACAAGGATTATTTTAATATGCAAATGTAAGAATTAGATCCAAAAAGCTGTCTTTGAGATCTCATTCCAGAAAAGCATCAGTGTTGACAGTTGTTACTGTTACCTGATCGTTGGCTCTGTGATAATATGTAGCGTGAGCTCCTGCGCCTCCTAATGTCAAAGTTGCAACAAAGTTTTCACCTGAAGAGAAAACAATGAGAAGAAAGATCATTAGACTCTTGATAAATGCACCAGACTGCAGTAGTTTCAGTCCAGTCAGTGTTGTGTTTTCTTACCTGTGTATCTGCCCAGAAGAGAAGTGACAGTTCCTTCCTCTCCAGGTCTTCTGTGATAAACCAGTTCACCTCCCAGAGCCAGAGCTGCTGTGATAGACTGGAGATAGTGGGTCACCACGATGCCTGAAGGACACGACGAGAAAAAGCTTCATTGGTAAACATAGTCCTCTATATATATATATATATATATATATATTTATATATATGCACACACATGTGATGATGAATGTGTCCTCCTTCCTGCAGCGGTGAGCAGGATTCAGCCTAACATGAACTCTCACTAGTGTCATCTGTGGTTATGCAAATAGGAAGAAAACACCAGGCCTCACAACTAAATCTTTGAAATTACAATGACCTCCTAACTTTTACCCAGAGCTCAGTGTTTTCATTATTATAGTTCAGCTACAAGTCTTGACTGTTTTGACTTGAATGTTAAAGGATCTTGTCGTATTCTTTTTTTACCCATATCAGACACCCCTTCATACCAGATCCAAGCAGTACGTCTGGATTTCCGAGCGTCACAGTGGAGGTGAAGTCTGCTCCACGATATTCCATGTCACACTGCCAATTGACAAACTTGTGCTGCTGAGTCTGCAACAAACACACACAAGTCAAACATAGGAGTTAAACTGGTCTGAGGATGACCTCATCTACAACTTCTATTTTATTCCATTCTGAATGACCAAAAATCTCAACAATATTTTTTAAGTTCAAAGGTCAAATCGCTGAGCCTAACTGAACACCAGCCACCTCCTGAGCAGACCAGAGGTCATGTGAGTTTGACAGCCCTGTATAAGGCATCCAGTCAACCACATGATCTGTAACGGTACGATCTGTAACGGTACGATCTGTAGAGTACGATCTGTAGAGTACGATCTGTAGAGTACGATCTGTAGATTACGATCTGTAGATTACGATCTGTACGGTACGATCTGTACGGTACGATCTGTACGGTACGATCTGTACGGTACGATCTGTAGAGTACGATCTGTAGAGTACGATCTGTACGGTACGATCTGTAGAGTACGATCTGTAGAGTACGATCTGTAGAGTACGCCTCAGTGGGTGGACAGGACACTTTAAAATAAGACAAAGACAAAGAGGTGGTACCTGGATTGCTATTTTGGAGCGCACAGCACTTGTAAGCTGGTGGATGACCTGAGCATTGAGACTCCCAGTGTTGTCCATGTCTCCGACCATGACTGGGAAAGACTAGAGGGAACAAAGAACACCACCGTTAGTGTGAAGGTGAAGTGTGGGTTACCTTTAAATCTCTGAGGTTTGAGTGTAGCATGTTTTGTGTTTTTGTGTCAGTGTGAACATTGTTGAGCTTCACTGTGCTAATGTGTTCACTGCTTATTTTCTCTGATTACAGGCACGTGTGATGGAAATGACCCTGAATACCTTCTAAACATTACCTCTGCTGGTCCAGTCTGTTTGCTGCCAACGTATGTGGAACCAAACCGATAACCAGATTCACCCTGGGTACTGAGGGTGATGGTATGGCTGACTTGGAAGTGGTTACTGAGGCCCTTGTTGACCAATAGCCTGACCCCTTCCATCTGCAGAGGGAACACCTCTAAAGCAGGAAAAACGCAAGAGTGAGGATCATTTTACAGACACTTCTAAATCATACTCTGCTGCTCGTCCCAATACAAAAGCTCATTTTCTGACCTTTACATTTGCGGTGGCACTCCTCATATGTCCCTGGGTTTGGAAGTGAGGAATCTGCTTGTGATGTTTGCTGGTCTGATCCAGATGATGGAGGGACAGAAGACACAGAGGGCATGGTGAACCCTGCAGGGACCGACACCAGTCCTGGGACTCCTGGACTACCTCCAGCTGGACCAGGACCTGGACTTGGACCTGGGCTGGGGGAGGCGGCTGCCAACACACTCCCCATACTCTGATAGAAAGAAAGTAGATGAATACATTTATTACACTTGTTCCTTACTTTTAAGAATCACTGATGTCCTGTTATTATTGAATGAATCATCCAAAAGGCAAAGAAAGGTCAACCATAGTCATTACTGTGAGTTAATGTGTGTTTCTTTGTTATTACCTCATCAGTGTGTCTAATATTTAGTCCTTCTTACAGTACAAGTACAAGTACAAGTGTACAAACTGAAGATTAGACACACACAATATAAACGCTGGATTTATACTTGGTTCATTCCAGCGATGACATCGCTTCTGCACAAGGACAACACACTTCTGTTGTGTTTTAATTTGATTTATCAAGTGTTTTTGGAGTAAACACCACATACATATAATGCACTTATATTGTCTTTATTATATATAAATACACTGTAAATCGCAGCTTAGGGCGACTGACTGTAAAGTTATATTTATTAAACCAGCAAAGTGTCATTAAAGAAACACAGTTATTACACAGTGAAGCTGAAACACCTGAGCTGACGTCAATAACCACAACAACAACACAGAACCCGACAGAACCCTGAGGCCCGAACTCTTGTCACTGGTGAGTCACTTCATAATATCACACTAAAACATGTCGTAGGAACAAAAGTCAATATAAAAGTAACTTCCGGTCTGTGACAGAGGGAACGAGCAGTAACACTATTGATCCTGAGAAGGCTAATGCGAGCTAGCATGGTTGGTTGCCTGGTGAGCTAGCTAGCTGATAGCTAGGTAGCCATGTGGAGTCGACCACGAGATCTTTGAAGCAACACATTAAGAACACGTTCGTGGTTTAAATGTGAAGTCTGTCAATGATCATCTTTTTATTAAAGTCCTCGGGTCATTTTACGGTGAATTACTCACGCTAACGATGTGAGGTCTCGTCAAACACCGGTAAAGTTCACCACAGCGTCCGTGACATGGATGTATAATATGAACTGGATAGAGCTCCGCCCCTTCGCTTCCGCTCATTCCTATGAAGCTGCTCACCCAGCGCATATGCCAAAAAAGTTTTTGACTTCCGCGTTTATTTCCGGGTTATGGGGCCCATAGAGCGTGCGCAGTAGTGTCCCTAACATCATTCCTCTCGGCTATGTGAACGAGCCGTCCGCGTTATCGACTTGCTTGGCGCGTTACATAGTATACATGTATAATTATTATTAGGAACAATAACAACGTGTTAAAGTAGGTTTTTAACTCCCGATTATTTCACTCAACACGTTTATATTCAACTATAATTCGCATGTTCATCACATTTAACAGTAACTTTATGAACCGATAGTGACGATAAGACAAACATCCTCCCCGGGAATCAGTGGTGAAGTGACCGCAGGTCTCAGTGCATCACACGGCCACAGCTCCACAGTCCACACCGTCATCAGTGTCACGATGTCCGGGACTGAACACAGTGATAATGTGCAGCATGTCAGTCTCGTCTCCTCAATGAATCCACACAACAGCTCGTTAATACATCGATAATACGTTTGAAAATAAATGTTAATGAGCAACGAATAAACTACTAAAACCTGCTTTGTCATAATATTTTAAAAATGTAAACGAAACCCCCTCATTGTCTTCATTTATTCACATTTCTCATGAAGTTTTCATATCGTACGGTTCACTGACAGCAGCGCTGTTCCCGAGACGCCACATGACCGCGCATTGCTGTGCTCGTACACAGCTGTGACGTCACTCTGAGAAATACGATTTGTCTGGGCTTTTTATAGCCTTTAGGAATGTTTTTCAAACATGAAACTCCATGAATTAAAAAAACATAATATAAAGATTTATAAAAGCCCGTGTCCATGTCTCGAGGTGTCCTGTGGACACTTCTACAGGCGTCTCTTTTACTATTGCGGTCAATGGGAAAATTGCTTTTTGGGCTCCATGTGATTTTTTGTTGCAGTACCCACAGTGGCCACCATGCAAAAATTGTCTTCAAGGCAGAGGGGGCGGAGCTCTATCCAGTTCATATTATACATCCATGGTCCGTGACCGGAGTTGACAAGTTCCTGCCCATTTCCGGTGTTCTGTGTTCCGGTTGGCTCATGGGTCATGTGACCTCATGTCAGTTCAACTGCTACTGGGTAAAATAGAAGTGGAATCGCCCACTTCTGGTGACGTAGCGTGTTTTTCATTGGTTCTCAACATTCGTTTCGTTCAGTCTGAAAGTGAATGACATTCCAAGGGTACAGCGAACATTTCATGTCTTTAATTTACTTTTAATAAGACTAATAAATAATATATATAATATAATAATATATAGTAAATGAATATAATATATAATATAAATGTGTGGGCGGAAAAAGGCTCAAGAAAACAAAATAACACCATTATAACCAACTAATACAAGTGTCAGAGGAATATTTTGTGTTTTAATACACTGTGATTCTTTATTTGTTTACTTTTTACTCTTTGTTTTTATAAAAAATAATATCGTGTTTCCATCTATTATTTACTACTTTTACCAAAGCACTTTGAATTGACCTCTCTGTAACATGGAGTAGGAAAAGATAATATATATATATATTATATATATATGTCATTTTTAATTTCTCACCACAGGACGTGACTAAAAGACAAAGAAAGAAGCAAAGTAATGCTCAGGTATTTTTATTCCATGTGAAGTGAAATCATCAGTAGAATTGATTTGAGTGAAGAGACGACTCTTCATCTTCTGTCAGATCATCCCTTGAATAAGCTGGACAACGAAAGTTTGGTCTCAATCCCGCAACATCTGTTTTTCAAAGAAAGAAAAAAGGTTATTGTCACCATTAAACCATTAGACTCTTCTGGTTAGAGCTAATGTATTATAACACTTGTGAGATGGAGGGCTTATGTTCCCCGCTTTGTATGTGACCGGGGAACATAGAACCCTTTTTTAGAAAAAGGGTTCTATGTTCCCCGCTGTTCCAGGTCTGTCTACAATCTGACTATATAAATGTTGAATCCAAATGTTTATTAATAATAATAATAATAATAATAATAATAATATATTAATAAAAGTATTGTTCATGTTTTCTCATTTTTATCTGTGGGTTCTCATGTTCGTTTGTGGACGACCAGAGGATTCACAGATTGTATTTGTCTTGCTGAGCTCTTAACCAGTTTGTCCAGTCTGGAGACTTCACGCACCAACGCACGGCGCAGAAATTATTTTCCAGACTGGTAAAAATAATGTGGAAGAGGTGTAGCTGCATGCAGGGAAACATATCAACAATATATAATATCAAAAGAAAACAAATGTGTTTTATATATAGCCAGTATTTAGGAGCAAACTAGTGACTATAGACAAATATGTGACAAATAACTGTGCTGTTGATGTAAAGTGCCGAAGTGAGCGCGCGTCGGCAATCCTGCGATCCTGCGTCGGTATGATGGACAGATCCATTATTAAATGACATATCAAACAAAGAAAACTATGGATCAATGGATCAATGAAAAGTGCTGCTCTCCTCCTGCCTCACTGAGAACTGAGCGATTACACAAAGGTTTACTTTATAGAAAGACTTTCACATTGCAAGATCGAATAAGTCACAACAACATTAACCTAATGGAGCATGAAGAAAAATGATGTTGAATATCTGCTCCCTATCTGATGCCGAGGCTGTTTGTGGTTGGCTGAGAGAGAGATTATAGCGCAAATTAATAAGTAAATAAATACATAAAGCGGATCATCACAACTGCTTTTTAGTCCCAGTCCGTCCCTGGGTTCATCTGTGTTCATTCAGTCAGGCCGAGTATCCATTACGCGTGCCATTACGCGTGCCAACAGCCTTTGATCTGACATCAGATGCGACGGGACAATCGATATAGATGTAATTCTATGTGCTGATTCAGATAGTTACAATAAATCGTGGCTGTTGTGATTCTGAATTGCAGTTAAATGTGTCTGGAACTGTGGAAACCCGCCTGTGAGGTTTGGTGACGTGCGCACTGAGCAGCGGTTCAGCCAAACTATCACTGCGCCGTCTGCGCTTCGACCCGTGAAAGAAAAGCGAGGAATAAAGGACCTTTTTTTTAAATAAGGGTTCTATGTTCCCCTGTCACATACAAAGTGGGGAACATAGAGACCTTTTTTGGGAAAAACGGGGAACATCGGACCCGGGGAACATATAGGAACGACCCCGTGAGATGGCACAAAAACATGTATTTTATTCGACATAATGAACTAATATAATACAAATATGATTCCACTCACTGTGTTCCGTCACTGCAGACGCCGTGGACTGAGCTGGATCCACAGTCATGACTACACACTCCTACACAATCCTCAGCCTCGTTCTCTGCAACTGACAAAATACAAACATTAGTCCTAAAATGTCTGATCATACGTACAAATACAATAGAGTGGTGTATCTGAGAACATCTGAGAACATCTGAGAACATTAGAGAACACCAGAGAACATCTGAGAACATTAGAGAACATCAGAGAACATCAGAGAACATTAGAGAACATCAGAGAACATCAGTGAACATCAGAGAACATCTGAGAACATTAGAGAACATCAGAGAACATCAGAGAACATCAGTGAACATCAGAGAACATCACAGAACATCAGTGAACATCAGAGAACATCTGAGAACATTAGAGAACATCTGAGAACATTAGAGAACATCAGTGAAGATTAGAGAACATCAGAGAACATCAGTGAACATCAGAGAACATCAGTGAACATCTGAGAACATTAGAGAACGTCAGTGAAGATTAGAGAACATCAGAGAACATCAGAGAACATCAGAGAACATCTTAGAACATTAGAGAACATCAGTGAAGATCAGTGAAGATTAGAGAACATCAGAGAACATCAGAGAACTTACCATGAAGCAGCAGCAGAACGACCAGAACCAGAACCAGAACAGCTCCACGATACACAGCCATGGTTGTGTCAAAGTGTTGTTTGAACACACAACAGTGTGTGTCTCTGTTAAATGAACCAAGGAACAAGAGGGGCGGAGTTAAAGAGCTGAGAGGAGGAGGGGCCTGTTTTAACCACAGTCATTTTGAAATCATCAAGACATATGTCCTCCTCTGTCCTCTGTCCTCCTCTGTCCTCTGTCCTCCTCTGTCCTCCTCTGTCCTCTGTCCTCCTCTGTCCTCTGTCCTCCTCTGTCCTCTGTCCTCCTCTGTCCTCCACGTCTCCTCTGTCCTCCTCTGTCCTCCACGTCTCCTCTGTCCTCCTCTGTCCTCCTCTGTCCTCTGTCCTCCTCTGTCCTCCACGTCTCCTCTGTCCTCCACGTCTCCTCTGTCCTCCACGTCTCCTCTGTCCTCCTCTGTCCTCCACGTCTCCTCTGTCCTCCTCTGTCCTCCACGTCTCCTCTGTCCTCCTCTGTCCTCCTCTGTCCTCCTCTGTCCTCCTCTGTCCTCCTCTGTCCTCCACGTCTCCTCTGTCCTCCTCTGTCCTCCACGTCTCCTCTGTCCTCCTCTGTCCTCCTCTGTCCTCCACGTCTCCTCTGTCCTCCTCTGTCCTCCACGTCTCCTCTGTCCTCCTCTGTCCTCCACGTCTCCTCTGTCCTCCTCTGTCCTCCTCTGTCCTCCTCTGTCCTCCTCTGTCCTCCTCTGTCCTCCACGTCTCCTCTGTCCTCCTCTGTCCTCCACGTCTCCTCTGTCCTCCTCTGTCCTCCTCTGTCCTCCACGTCTCCTCTGTCCTCCTCTGTCCTCCACGTCTCCTCTGTCCTCCTCTGTCCTCCACGTCTCCTCTGTCCTCCTCTGTCCTCCACGTCTCCTCTGTCCTCCTCTGTCCTCCTCTGTCCTCCACGTCTCCTCTGTCCTCCACGTCTCCTCTGTCCTCCTCTGTCCTCTGTCCTCCACGTCTCCTCTGTCCTCCTCTGTCCTCCACGTCTCCTCTGTCCTCCTCTGTCCTCCTCTGTCCTCCACGTCTCCTCTGTCCTCCTCTGTCCTCCACGTCTCCTCTGTCCTCCTCTGTCCTCCACGTCTCCTCTGTCCTCCACGTCTCCTCTGTCCTCCTCTGTCCTCCTCTGTCCTCCTCTGTCCTCCACGTCTCCTCTGTCCTCCACGTCTCCTCTGTCCTCCACGTCTCCTCTGTCCTCCTCTGTCCTCCTCTGTCCTCCTCTGTCCTCCACGTCTCCTCTGTCCTCCTCGTTGTGTTAGTTGTGTTCATGTTAACTGTTATATTTATAGGGTTAGGGTTATATATAAATATATATATATATATATATATTATATATATTTGGTCTTTTCTGGACATTATAGTAAAGTTTCTCACTGTAAAGACAGAAGTGTCGTCTTGATTCTGTGACAGAGACGATTGTTGAAATCATGTGAGAGAAAAAGCAATAAAACTCAATGTCAACATCACTAACACTTATTTAAATTCTTCATTTTTAATGATGCCCTGGAAACTTTGTATCTGCATGTTTTTAGACTGAAGACATGAAGGCTTTGAAAGACACAAAGACAAAGACACAAAGACAAAGACAATAAGACAAAGACACAAAGACAAAGAGACAAACACAAAGACACAAAGACAATAAGACACAAAGACACAAAGACAAAGAGACAAACACAAAGACAATAAGACACAAAGACAAAGAGACAAACACAAAACACAAAGACAAAGACACAAAGACAAAGACACAAAGACAAAGAGACAAACACAAAGACACAAAGACAATAAGACACAAAGACACAAAGACAAAGAGACAAACACAAAGACAATAAGACACAAAGACAAAGAGACAAACACAAAACACAAAGACAATAAGACACAAAGACAAAGAGACAAACACAAAGACAATAAAACACAAAGACAAAGAGACAAACACAAAGACAATAAGACACAAAGACAAAGACAGAAAGACACAAAGACACAAAGCAAAGTCACAAAGACAAAGACACAATGACAAAGACAGAAAGACACAAAGACACAAATACAAAGACAAAGACAAAGACAAAGACAAAGACACAAAGAAAGACAAAGACAATAAGACACAAAGAGAAAGACACAAAGACAGAGAGACACAAAGACAAAGACAAAGAGACAAACACAAAGACACAAAGACAATTAGACACAAAGACAGAAAGACACAAAGACAAAGACAAAGACAGAAAGACACAAATACAAAGACAAAGACACCAAGAAAGACAAAGACAAAGACACAAAGACAGAAAGACTCCACGTCTCCTCTGTCCTCCACGTCTCCTCTGTCCTCCTCTGTCCTCCTCTGTCCTCCTCTGTCCTCCTCTGTCCTCCAAGTCTCCTCTGTCCTCCACGTCTCCTCTGTCCTCCTCTGTCCTCCTCTGACCTCCACGTCTCCTCTGTCCTCCTCTGTCCTCCACGTCTCCTCTGTCCTCCTCTGACCTCCATGTCTCCTCTGTCCTCCTCTGTCCTCCACGTCTCCTCTGTCCTCCATGTCTCCTCTGTCCTCCTCTGAGCTCCATGTCTCCTCTGTCCTCCTCTGTCCTCCACGTCTCCTCTGTCCTCCTCTGACCTCCATGTCTCCTCTGTCCTCCACGTCTCCTCTGTCCTCCACGTCTCCTCTGTCCTCCACGTCTCCTCTGTCCTCCTCTGTCCTCCACGTCTCCTCTGACCTCCATGTCTCCTCTGTCCTCCTCTGTCCTCCACGTCTCCTCTGTCCTCCACGTCTCCTCTGACCTCCATGTCTCCTCTGTCCTCCTCTGTCCTCCACGTCTCCTCTGACCTCCATGTCTCCTCTGTCCTCCTCTGACCTCCATGTCTCCTCTGTCCTCCTCTGACCTCCATGTCTCCTCTGTCCTCCTCTGTCCTCCACGTCTCCTCTGTCCTCCACGTCTCCTCTGACCTCCACGTCTCCTCTGTCCTCCTCTGTCCTCCACGTCTCCTCCTCCTCTGTCCTCCACGTCTCCTCTGTCCTCCACGTCTCCTCTGTCCTCCACGTCTCCTCTGTCCTCCACGTCTCCTCTGACCTCCATGTCTCCTCTGTCCTCCTCTGTCCTCCACGTCTCCTCTGTCCTCCTCTGACCTCCATGTCTCCTCTGTCCTCCACGTCTCCTCTGTCCTCCACGTCTCCTCTGTCCTCCACGTCTCCTCTGTCCTCCACGTCTCCTCTGTCCTCCACGTCTCCTCTGTCCTCCTCTGTCCTCCACGTCTCCTCTGACCACCATGTCTCCTCTGTCCTCCTCTGTCCTCCACGTCTCCTCTGTCCTCCACATCTCCTCTGTCCTCCACGTCTCCTCTGTCCTCCACGTCTCCTCTGTCCTCCTCTGTCCTCCACGTCTCCTCTGTCCTCCACGTCTCCTCTGTCCTCCACGTCTCCTCTGTCCTCCTCTGTCCTCCACGTCTCCTCTGTCCTCCACGTCTCCTCTGTCCTCCACGTCTCCTCTGTCCTCCTCTGTCCTCCACGTCTCCTCTGTCCTCCACGTCTCCTCTGTCCTCCACGTCTCCTCTGTCCTCCACGTCTCCTCTGTCCTCCTCTGTCCTCCACGTCTCCTCTGTCCTCCTCTGTCCTCCACGTCTCCTCTGTCCTCCACGTCTCCTCTGTCCTCCACGTCTCCTCTGTCCTCCTCTGTCCTCCACGTCTCCTCTGTCCTCCTCTGTCCTCCATGTCTCCTCTGTCCTCCACGTCTCCTCTGTCCTCCACGTCTCTTCTGTCCTCCACGTCTCCTCTGTCCTCCTCTGTCCTCCACGTCTCCTCTGACCTCCATGTCTCCTCTGTCCTCCTCTGTCCTCCACGTCTCCTCTGTCCTCCACGCCTCCTCTGTCCTCCACGTCTCCTCTGTCCTCCACGTCTCCTCTGTCCTCCTCTGTCCTTATATATATATATTTGGTCTTTTCTGGACATTATAGTAAAGTTTCTCACTGTAAAGACAGAAGTGTCGTCTTGATTCTGTGACAGAGACGATTGTTGAAATCATGTGAGAGAAAAAGCAATAAAACTCAATGTCAACATCACTAACACTTTTTTAAATTCTTCATTTTTAATGATGCCCTGGAAACTTTGTATCTGCATGTTTTTAGACTGAAGACATGAAGGCTTTGAAAGACACAAAGACAAAGACACAAAGACAAAGACAATAAGACACAAAGACAAAGAGACAAACACAAAGACACAAAGACAATAAGACACAAAGACAAAGAGACAAACACAAAGACAATAAGACACAAAGACAATAAGACACAAAGACAAAGAGACAAACACAAAACACAAAACACAAAGACAATAAGACACAAAGACAAAGAGACAAACACAAAGACAATAAAACACAAAGACAAAGAGACAAACACAAAGACAATAAGACACAAAGACAAAGACAAAGACAGAAAGACACAAAGACACAAAGCAAAGTCACAAAGACAAAGACACAATGACAAAGACAGAAAGACACAAATACAAAGACAAAGACACCAAGAAAGACAAAGACAATAAGACACAAAGAGAAAGACACAAAGACAGAGAGACACAAAGACAAAGACAAAGAGACAAACACAAAGACACAAACACAAAGACACAAAGACAATAAGACAATAAGACACAAAGACACAAAGACAAAGACACAATGACAAAGACAGAAAGACACAAATACAAAGACAAAGACACCAAGAAAGACAAAGACAATAAGACAGAAAGACAGAAAGACAAAGACAATAAGACACAAAGAGAAAGACACAAAGACAAAGACACAAAGAAACAAAGACAAAGACACAAAGACGGTGACAATAAGACAATAAGACACATAGACAAAGACACAAAGACAATGACAGGAAGACACAAAGACAGACACAAAGACAAAGACACAAAGACAATGACAGAAAGACAAAGACAGAAAGACACAAAGACAAAGACAAAGACAAAGACACAAAGACAAAGACACAAAGACACAAAGACAGACACAAAGACAATGACAGAAAGACAAAGACACAAAGACAAAGACACAAAGACATCGTCTCGTCTGTTTTTGTCCCTTCTTGGAGAAGTGAAGATGAATCCAGAAAAGAACGGAACAGTATTTTTATTCTTGTTTCCAGAACAACGAGAAACAACGTAGCACCGTCTCTCTCTGACAGAAAATCAATGAAAGACTCTTCTAAAATAATGATAAAAACATCTTTATGAAATAAGATATCAAGAGATAATGATGATGAAGCACTTTATCACTTACAAACTGTCACATTAACATAAATAACAATAAAATAAAGACTGAAGTCAAGTGTGTGAAAGTGTTGAACGATGTTATGAATGTGTCCATATGACAGTATATTTCTCTTATTGTCTGTAAGTGTTTTCTTGATGGAGACGATGGTTGAAAACATGTGAAGAGAAAAGATATTTGAACTCATTAAAGTATTACTTTACTTTACTTCACAGTTGACTCATAACAAATGTTCTTTAACTGTTTATTTAAGAAAATTTTGTAATATTGACAGAGTTGGCGTGTTGATATTGGCACTATTTACCACAGGCTGATGAATATAACAATTATAATATTCTGCTGTTGTACTTTGCATAAAATGTGCAAACTTGTTATTATTTCAAGTTATTTGTCATCTTACCTCACATATTATGTGAAGGTACAAAATAAAGATTTTAACAAACAGAATGTAACAAGTTCAAATAGAATGTACATTACAGTTACCAGAATATCTATATGTTCATATATAAGTGTGGGCTTGATATTTACAGTATAAACAAGAGGTGAACATTGAAGTCTGAAGTCACAGAATGTTTGTTGTCTTCAGACATGAAGTGAAGCTTCTCAGTGACCAACACTGTCCATCACAGATGATTAGCTGTTAGCTTAGCCGTCGTCACTGCACCATGAAGTGAAGGAAGATGTTTATCACCTTTATCAATCATGTCCACAATAGAAACTTGGCATGGAGGTCAAGCCTGGTGAATATATATATATTTGGTTTAGTGTTGATATGGACCCATGTGTAGTTCAAAATTCATTGGTGCAAAATGATAATGTATAACTGAACCCCCAACCCAACTTTATATGAAGTGGTGCGTTCCATTTAATTGAGGGGGGGGGGGGCTCTAAATGAGTGAATGGTTGTTTGTCTCTGTGTGGCCCTGTGATGGACTGACTGACAGCTGGGATTAATGAGGGTGAATAAATGAAAGCGTCTCGTGTCCCAGCCTGCAATACCACAATCAACCACACGCTGTTTTCTTTTGTGTCAATATTTTATTTCAAGATACAAACAGTTGACTTTACTCAGAAGTGAGATGACTATGACAGACACAGAAACACCAGTAGGTGGCGACACATCATTACATTTATTTAACTTTTTCTGACACATGGAGACAGGTATAATATGTAGTATTTATGGGTTTATATAACCCAAAATCCACTTTTTTATACATATTATGTGCTCCTGCATTGTCTAGTCGCTGTATAATTTTTGTTTCATTTTCGTAGTGTTTCAAAAAGTCATGTTAAATAACATGAACGCGGACCGCGGTTGCATAGCCACTGTTAGCAGAGAGACGCCATGTTTCTACAGGAGCCTGTAAGGACAAAAGCGAGAGAACAAATCAAGCGTCTCTTTACTTGTAGCTGAAGTCCCGCCTCCTCTCTCTCCGCTTCGTCTGCTACGGCCGCGGTAGCTCCGCCCTCTCCCTCACCTCACGAACCTCATCTGCTGACACGGAGAAAGACGACGAGGAAGACATTTGACCCTCTGAGGATACCGTAGCTCTCAGGGAAGGGAGGGGGTGAGCAGAGGAGCAGGTCTTTGTTGTAAATTTCAGCCTCTCCTCTAGATGGCACTATAAACTACTTATTTCCCCTTTAAACAAGAGTTCACACCTTGTTTCAGGGTCAAAGGTCACTGTATTATGTCTGATGATGCTGAGAACAGGGTTAGATGGAGGAGGTTGATTCGCTGTAGCGCCCCCTGAAGGGAGAGAATGTGTTTTATCCATTAATTAAAACAAAGAAAAAAAACAATCATAATTGATTAATGATCAATGAATCGTTGGAGCCTTAAAGGGGAAATAAGTAGTTTATAGTGCCATCTAGAGGAGAGGCTGAAATTTACAACAAAGACCTGCAGCTCTGCTCACCCCCTCCCTTCCCTCGCGTTTTACAACAAAGACCTGCAGCTCTGCTCACCCCCTCCCTTCCCTCGCGTATGTCCTTACAGGCTCCTGTAGAAACATGGCGTCTCGCTGCTAACAGTGGCTATGCAACCACGGTCCGCGGTCATGTTATTTTACATGGCTTTTTGAAACACTACGAAAATGAAACAAAAACTATTATACAGCGACTAGACAATGCAGGAGCACATAATATGTATAAAAAAGTGGATTTTAGGTTATATAAACCCATAAATACTACACATTGTACCTTTAAAGTGTAAGGGGAAATAAGTAGTTTATAGTGCCATCTAGAGGAGAGGCTGAAATTTACAACAAAGACCTGCTGCTCTGCTCACCCCCTCCCTTCCCTGAGCGTTACGGTGTCCTCAGCTGGTCAAATATCGTCCTCGTCGTCTTTCTCCGTGTCAGTAGATGAGGTTCGTGAGGTAAGGGAGAGGGCGGAGCTACCGCGGCCGTAGCAGACGAAGCGGAGAGAGAGGAGGCGGGACTTCAGCTACAAGTAAAGAGACGCTTGTTTTGTTCTCTCGCGTTTGTCCTTACAGGCTCCGGTAGAAACATGGCGTATCGCTGCTAACAGTGGCTATGCAACCGCGGTCCGCGGTCATGTTATTTTACATGACTTTTTGAAACACTACGAAAATGAAACAAAAACTATTATACAGCGACTAGACAATGCAGGAGCACATAATATGTATAAAAAAGTGGATTTTGGGTTATATAAACCCATAAATACTACACATTGTACCTTTAAAGTGAGATAATAATGTGTGTTCAGAAGAAAAGAAAACAGAGCAAAGATAAATAAACTATGACGCTTTTAGAAAGAAGACAACAATAATCATCATAATCACAACAACAACAACAGTGAGCATAAACCAATCGAACCATTTCAATGTTAAAGTTCTATTCACTTCTAAACTCT
This sequence comes from Microchirus variegatus, assembly GCF_963457635.1. Taxonomy (NCBI): domain Eukaryota; kingdom Metazoa; phylum Chordata; class Actinopteri; order Pleuronectiformes; family Soleidae; genus Microchirus; species Microchirus variegatus. Next base: position 89,644 of record NC_139821.1, read on the forward strand.
TATTACGTATTTCTTTACTCTGCCAAACTGGCAACCTGGCAACTGGCAACCTCCACCGCCTACGTACGTACGTGCTTTGCGTACAATGCGTAGCGCAGTGAACAACGCACACACGGACAAAGATGGCGGACGTGTTGGACCTACATGAAGCGGGAGGAGAGGACTTTCCTATGGACGAGGATGGCGACGGTAAAACAGACTTTTAATCATCATTAGCGGCGGATTTCACATGCGTCAACATTTAAAATCGTGTGTTTGTGTTCGGATAAAAATGAAATAATCTGCGCCGGAAAGAGCGAACAAACCCAGGCAGCGTGGTCGTAGGCCTGGACAATGCTAACAAGCTAACGCTACTGTGACGCGCTGGTCCATTTAAACACTAGTCCTTATTTGTTTAAAACGGTGAATGTCACTTTTATTACATGTTTCCTGTAAAGTAATTTATTTGGTAAATAACATTCGTTTAAGAGCATTATTACTCCCAATAATGTACACAACATGGCTTGTTATTAACCTCCGCTAGCATGTTAGCGGAGTTAAGCTAACAGCGACGTTGCATGAATCCTTATTAAAATGTATTAAGTGAACACTTGTGTTTCAACGTGTTTTGTTACGTGTTCTCAGTTAACTGTAACTTTACGAGTTTACTCACGTGATAAACACGTGTTTATTCACCGCGTTTGAAATGTGGATTTAACGTTTCGTGTTTTATTTCTCAGAGAGCATCCACAAACTGAAGGAGAAAGCAAAGAAGAGGAAAGGACGAGGCTTCGGCTCAGGTCAGTCATCGCTGTTTTATATTCATGATCGATTATTGATCATTGATCAGTGCTAAGTGTTTGTGTTACTGTTTCCAGAGGAAGGAGCCAGGTCCAGAATTAAAGAGGACTATGATACTGTGGAGCAGGATGGAGATGAACCAGGTCCTCAGAGATGTGAGTGATTTTCTTACAGCTACGTCATACATCACTGTTTCTAGTGCTTTGTCATTTATGAAGTCACAAGAGTTGATATAATGTCTCTTGTTTAGCAACAACTGTTACCTTTTACTGATAGTTGAGTTTCTTCTGTATCATGATTGTCTGAGGCACCGTGCACACACACTCCAATACAGTTGTTTGCATTTGTGCTACATTCAAACTATTGTCAAATGTGGTGTAAAAGTGGTGTTTTTCTGATTGATGTCCTTGTGTTTCTCCAGCGGTGGAGGGATGGATCCTGTTTGTGACGGGTGTTCATGAAGAAGCCACAGAGGAAGACATCCATGACAAGTTTTCAGAGTTTGGTGAAATCAAGAACCTGCATCTCAACCTTGACCGTAGAACAGGCTACCTCAAGGTGACGCGTCCTACATCCTAAAACAGCCTTTCACGTGTTTTCAAATGTCTACAAACAAAAGTTATTCAGTCCTCACGATTGATTTTTGATTATAAAAAACATTCAAACTGATTTATCATTATACAATTTGTTGATGATGCATTTAGTTAAAATGGATTTTATTATTGGATTTAACATTATATTTTATTGATGTAGCACGTTTCATAATGTCAAAGCTCATTAAAAGCACAAGAATGCACGTCGTTTAAAAAAGAAAAGACAAATTAGTTTAAACCATTAGACATAAAAAGAAAATTTCTGAAAATAACCCATGAAATTTCATCCCCCCTAATAAATAATTGTTTATGCTGTAAAATATTCTGCCAAACAATGACCATGTTTTTGTTTTTCAATCTCTTATGAGCCACAAGGTGGCAGCATTGTCTTCAGTATGAAATAATGAACACTGAGCCTTTGACCTGATGAATGCATCTGACTTGTTTGAAATCCCACTCTGTGTTTTCAGCAGCATTATTACTCCAGTGTATCTTTAATACATGATTTAATGAAGTGTAAAAATAAACATGAATGAGTTGAATGACTGTGTCACTGTTGCAGGGCTACGCTCTGGTGGAGTACGAGACGTACAAAGAGGCTCAGGCAGCCATGGAAGGACTCAATGGTCAGGACATGATGGGCCAGCCCATTAGTGTGGACTGGGGGTTTGTCAGAGGACCCCCCAAAAACAAGAGGAGGTGTGTGTGTGTTTCAAAGGTTAAAGGAGTGACTAGTTTTACCTCACACTCCAGTTTTTTCTTTAATCCTGCTCCTTCTTCCCAGGGCTGGTGGACGCAGACGCAGCAGAAGTCCAGACAGGAGGCGCCGTTGACCCCGTGTCAAAGGCCAGAGAAGGTCTCTGTCACTTTGGAGCAGTTTATTTCTTGTGTTTGTGTACATTATTTTCTGTCATGTCGTTAAACACTGAGGTTAGCAGTTGCTCCTCTGAAGAGATAAATAATGTAAGAATCAAGTAAACGCAGCTTTAGAGCGTAACATGTTATCCATGAAACAACGTGGCTAAAACTTTGTTTACTTTTTAGTATCAACCAACATAGAACAGGTTAATTCAGACATATTTGTGGTTTTCAGGATTCACTCAGTTTCTTGTTTCCTTGATGTTTTGTGCATTTTTTTAATCACATTGGGAAAATTAAAGTTTTTAAAAAGTCAAACCTGTGTCTTTACTTTGACTGATTTCTTCTCTGGTTTGTTGTTGAACGTTGCTAATGACGTAGGGTGACGTCATCCCTGATGACCTCATCCAGCCAATGGCGACGCCCCACAGTGAAGTCACCTGTCAGTCTGGACTCAGCTCTGCGCTGATTGGCTGCTGAGACTAAAGCGCTCCTCCTTTATTTGTCTTCAGCCAATCGTCAAATTAACCTTTTTATTCGCTCTCTCGTCATTCGGTGTTTACTCTACTGAGAACATCAGTCACAGCTCACCACGCTCCTCATTGGTCCTCGTGAGTGTCAGTCAACAGGCCTCTGCTCTGTGATTGGCTGAGCTCTATGTTGGGGGCGGGCTCCTCCTCCGGGTTGACGTTGTTGTTGTAAGCGGTGTAGAGACATTACTTTTGTAGGTTGAGCTTCTGTTTGGATTATTACGTTGACTTTGACTCACGAGAATGAACCAAAGTTAGACAGCTGTTGTTCGTGGAGACGCAGATGTTGTTTACGAGCTCAGTTTCTCTGGAGAAGTTCATGGAACGACGGAAACATCTGCGAGGCCGTTCAAGGTAAGCGGTAAAGGTACTCTAGCTGCTAGCTTTGCATCTAAGCTAACGTTAGCTGCTGATTAGCCAGGCTGGAGTTAGCCCAGTTGACTGTTAAAGCACACGCTTTGTTTATTTACTTAGAAATGAAGATGAGGATTATGACACACAGAGAAGTCACTTATCCACAGGAAGGAGTCTGTATTTACGGCTAAATAAAGTTGTTGTGAGTAAACGGCGCTCAGAGTTCATGCGGCTAAACGCCTTAAATACGTTTATGTAAGCGTCTGTTATTGTTTTCTCCTGTTCTACTTCACACAGCAGTCGTAGCCATAATAACATGAACCTTTATCATCAGACTTAATCACCGTCTTTCTCTCATGGAGCATTTTAGTTTGATGAGTTGTCAGGAATAGTTTTACAGTCTGTATTTAAAGTGTTAAAGGGAGAATCCGTCTATTTATCCCCTGTTTTAACACTGTCTGCTCTGTTGTACAAATATCTCTGTGACAGGGTGTCGATCATAGGTGTAGAAGATGATCTGAGGTCGGTTTGTAGTCGTGTTCCATGTGTGATGTAACACTGATGATGCTGTAAGCTCCAGCTTAGTGTCCACACTCAGTCACGTGGCTTACAACTTCTAACTTTAACGACTGCTTTCGTTAAACTGTCTGTCTGCCTGTCTGTCTCTCTGTCTGTCTCTCTGTCTGTCTGTCTGCCTGTCTCTGTCTCTCTGTCTGTCTCTCTGCCTGTCTGCGGGCTTATTGTGTCGTCATTTCCACATGAGACAGGGTTGTCTTACACTCAGTGTTGAATTATTGAGGTCTTGTATTTGTGCTCTTTTGTTTGGACACTCAGTCGACCTGGAAACTAGGACAGACTTGGCCTAAAGGGACTAAACAGTTATTGGGACTAATGCAGCTGAAGGATTTCACTAAACTATGATGAAGTCGAGCTTCAGCTCATTATTGTCTGTTATTGTTGAACTGCAGAGCTCAACGTTTTATCACCAAATATTCGTTAAACTATTATCAAATGAGTTCACACGATGCTGATGAAGGTCGTCAGCTCCACACGACTCTGTGTGTTTCTGAGTACAGTGATGTTTGTCCAGTCACATTCCCTCGGTGGTGATGGTCTACTCTGAGGAGGCAACAGGAACGTTGTGCTAGTAAAGTGAGGCTCGATACAGTTTGGAGTATGTGTTTAAAGTCGTATTCACACCTAATTCTCCCCTAGACTCAGTGGGAACTCTGTTCAGTCGTGTCCACATTCAGTCAGTCTGAGTTTACTTTCACACTTTAGTGTCACGATGTGATGCTTTTGAATAACGTATCCTCCTCAAACACTCATACAACCACAATTCAAAACATTAAACCTGAGCTATGATTCTATAGTTCAGGGATCTTCTCTGTAGTGAGGCTTATTATATGCTTTTATAGCTGATCACATTGACTTTGTGAAGGTTACATCATTCAGTCTTTGATAGAACATTGAAGCTCAGCATTGTGAGGACCTCAGGCAGGTGAGAAGGGTGTAGCATCCTGAAGAAGTTCAGATTCCAAACTGGCAGCATGTGAACAGAAGAAGATCAGGAGATAACCTGTATTTCTGATAATGACATCATTGAACGGTAACTGAAATAGTACGAGATATCTGTCACAACCTGCCTGTAACAGAATAAGACAACTTATTTTCTGTTGATTTACCAAAGTACTGCAGTTTATCCAAATGAACATTTGTGGTATTAACTTTGTCGCTCGTCATACAGTGATATCCTGTTAATGCTGGAGTGGAACCTTCATTCATGTTACTGCTAAATCCTGTGTTTGTCCTACTCTCATTTAAAGAAATATCTGCTGTAAAAAAAACTGTAAAACACCAGGTTTATTCAAGACTTTACATACACGTTACATCATATATATATATATATAACATTACATACACATGTTGCATGAGTTAAACTCAGTAACAGCTCGCTAACGTGTAAGAGCAGCTTTAAGTCGCGTCACTTCATTCTAAATTCACAGAAAAAACAACAGAGCTGCTGCTGCCTCAAACATTTGCACAGTACTGTATGTGTGTGTATGTATATGCATATATGTATATATACACACACACACACATCTATTTCAGGTTACTATCATGAAAGGATTGTCAGTGCTGACTGTAGTGAACGCAGACAGTGAGAGGATGATTTTACGACGTCACTGTGGATGTGAACTGAACAGTTGATGCATGTGCACACGCCACAATCGCATCATTTCATTTAGCGTCCGTTGCGTTTTGTGATGTAATTATCTGATATGAACGGTAATAAGTGTATTTTAAGATCACGTAATAGAGATTATAAAGAGTAGATCTTTGATTGTACAGTGTACTGTCGCTCTCCATGGCTGACCATGAACTGCTACTGTCTCTCATAGCCTTAATATCTTAGACATGGATCGTACTATTTTTGCTGTCCACAGCTGTGCTTGTTGAGAGTGCCTTGGTGATGGTGAATATAGAGTTTCAGAGGGTAACCACGCAGCCTCACACACAGAACCTCTCAGCATTTACATTGGGTTCCTGCTGGACTTCCCCCAAACACAGCTGTTCAGTGTGTTCTCCTGATGCAGTGTCAGGTTCACAGCAGTATTCCCTGAGGATGACGAGGATGATGAGACGTTTAGATGAATAAGTTAGCAGAAGCCTCCGTCTTCAGGTCAGCACGACAAACACATGAGTAAACATGTTGTTCACTCCATGTGTTTGTGTTACCTGTGAACAACACACTCACTGAATGTTTGAGGGAAATATCTGTGAAGTATCACTGACTTCATGCTCACTTCACCTTTCCTTCTCCACATCAAGGTGTTACGTTATTTAAAAAGTGAATAATCCAAGGATCTGAACATTTTGTCTCCTCTGACTTCATCATGAATGCATTGGTTTGGTCCACCACTCAGAGATGGTTGGTTTGCATCAAAAGAGTCAAACTCTGTTCCTCACATGGTTTATTGTCCTCTGTTGTGGTGAATTTATTGATCTTAGATATCACCATGGATTAATCAGGGTAAAGGGCTGTGTGTAAGATCAGTCATGCATTGACAGACTTATTAGTAAGTTACCTTAAATGTGGACTTTGATATAGAGATGAAAATCAGTCTGATCGTCGTAAACCATCCACATATTTGATTTGGCAGAGAGTTTTTATTTGGGCTTGGGAATGAAGTATATAAACTTATATATAGTATTTATATAACAGTTTAATAATAATAAATGATACACAAGATTAGTCAGGATTTATTGACCAGAGCAGACCATTAATGGTTCTACCTTTAGAGTCTTTGTGGTCATTTTGGTGTTGAAATTATTCACCTAAAGCTCTCTCATAGACCTGTGGTCCATAAATCATGCTGCTCTCAACAGAGACTTCCTGTTGAAGAGGAAAGGTCTGTCTCAGCCTGATTAGAAATAGTTGTTAGCGCTGTATTCATACGTATACAGTACTAAAAATAAGTTAAAGCTGTGGAAATATGGTGCAGGATTCCAGTGAACTTTAGATCTTTGCTTCACCATGATGTCACGTCTCAGACACTTTGATAAACACTCTCAGCAGCTAATGCTTCACATTTAAGTTCCACTCAATGAATCAACGTTTTACTTTTTCATCCAGGGCTTTTGTGGTAAAGGAATGTTAACAGTGGTTAATGAAAGTGAAACAGCACAGTGTTCTCCAGGAATTGTTCTGCTCCTTGTTTCTGTCTGAACTGTCTGATTGTTAGGTTATTATATTATATATGATATATGATATATTATATTGTTGTGACCACATCCTGGTTTGTGTGGTGACTGTTTCAGCCACGTTGTCATCTAAATATTGGGCACTAAAGCCTTTCCATAGAAGCATGCTCATGTTCTGCTCATGCAAACATACCTGCAGTTTAGCCTGTAGAGGCTTAGGCGATGTCCTAAAAGGAAGTATTTATTTATTTATTTATTTACACTAAGGACTGATCTGAGATATAATATCACACTGCTGCAAAGTTTTAAATCAGTTGAGAATATTTGAGGATTTTTACCTGAATCTAAAATTGTGTAAAATCCAGTTGCAAGAGGACGTTGTTTCCAGGTCTTGAGGCTGATTCCTGGAGAAGAGCTCGGTCACACTGGTCCTCATAGGGATGAACGTTTGGTCACTAACACAAGGCTGTGGAGAGAAGAAGCATCAGAGCCTTATCCTTTAGTAACTCAGCCTGACTGCTGTGTTGTGTTGTGTTGTGTTGTGTTGTGTTGTGTTGTGTTGTGTTGTGTTGTGTTGTGTTGTGTTGTGTTGTGTTGTGTTGTGTTGTGACTTGGCGTAGTTTTAAAGACAGTTTGGCCTCGGAGAAGCTCTTTGTTTTTGTTAATGAAAGTTAACAGATCTGCACTCGGTCGTTGGTGGTAGTTTTTGAACTCTGCACAGTTCAGTGTTTCTATGTTTAAACTGAGATTATGAACAGATTATTTTTAGACTATGTGAAAGAGGACGTTGCTCTAATTCTGGCAACTCAGAGATGAAGGTGGTGAATTGTTCACAGCTCGTATCGCTCTGGTTTAGAGACGATCTCACACCTTATTCCTGAGGAAGCTTATTAAAAAGTATTAAACACATGCATCATCTTTAAAGCAACTCATGATCAATAACCCATACAATCATCTATGGTAGGTACACTATGTGCTAGGGATTACGTTCATAATGAACTAAAAAATCAGAGAGCTTGTTATAGTTATTAATATGATGATGATAATTAAATATTTCAATATGTGTATGTGTGTGCATCAGACTATTAAACTGAGGTCAGAGTCATCATCAGTGTCTGGATGGTGTTTTCTTCACTTTGTTTTGCCCTGAGTTCCTGCTCAGAAAAGAGCTGCTTACTGAGTTTACATGGATCAGGTTTGGATGTTTCCAAGCCAACAAGGAGGGAGGGAGGAAGGGAGGGAGGGAGGAAGGGAGGAAGGGAGTGAAAGAGTGAGGGAGGAGTGAGTGTTAGACTGTGCAGATTTTTGTGTGATGACTGGACAGCTTTTGCTCTCGACCCGCTGCGGTGGCATGGCCTCCATGAGGGCAGGCTGGTGTGGAATCTCTGACATCAGCAGTGTGTGTGTGTGTGTTTGGGCTGGTGTTGTCTTTCTCGACACACACACACATACACACACACACACACACACACACACAGTGGGCTGCTGTGTTGTTCCATGTTATTGACAGTGTACTTACAGGAAACATGCTGTGGTTTACTTATAATGCTTATACTTCTATTTTATTTTTACATTTCTGATTACAAGTTAGAAGAAGTCAAATCAAGTGTTGTTATTTGTGAAGAAGATCAAACCAGTCCATGCTGCAGCTGAACCACGATCACTTGTTCCACTGACGACAAAAGCTTTCTTGGATTTACACAAAGAATCGTATTTTTTCAGGCTAATGGACTTGAAAAGGTTGACATGTCAGCAGCTGTGTATGTGCTCTGTTCTACTGCACTTAAGTGGTTTTCATTGATTCTTGTTTTCCTTCAATGCCCAGAGTTCTACACTAGCTCCTTTTGTCCAGGGAAATAGACCCTGACCCTCTCCTCTGTAATTTACCCTATTGATTTAAAGACGTAAACCACTACAAAGTGAGAGTATCTGTCTCAGTCTGCACTGGTCAGGACAGAATTAATGTTCAGGACAGAATTAATGAGGCAGCGTCAACAGGAAGTCATGAATACAGAAGAAATTCTACAGTTTGTGTTGTTTGCTTTCACGTCAAGCTAAATCAGTTTTACCATGAACTATATACAAGCTAATAGTGGTTAAAGGTGAAAGGCGAGTGGTTTTTGTGAACATCACTACTTTTAGGTAAAGTAGTAAAGTGGTAAAGTGGTAAATAGAACCTGCCATAATTACAAATGGCCAGTGTTTATTTGAACTAAAAGTAATTTAAGCTCCACCACTGAGTATTTGATGTTGAAGCTTGCTGTGCTCAGCCTCAGGTCACTGATCTGCTCGTTGTGGTGTTGTATTGTTATGTTGTGTTATGTTGTGTTATATATTGTGTTATGTTGTGTTATATTGTGTTATGTTGGCTGAATGGACTCAGTGACCAGATTACAGCTCCACAGATAAAGACAGCTTCAGTGCAGCCGTCTCACCACACCTTTGTTATTCTTGGTTTGTTTCACTAGTTCACAGTAAACCACAGCCCTTTTCCTGGAGGAATTTAAAAGTCAAACATGGTTCTGTTGAGTCACAGAGAAGTAAATAGACAACTGTTCACTCACTACACTTTATTTATGCCTGCGTCTGTGCTCTTAAAGACACTAAACTATGCAAATGGCACACATTTCAAGTACTTAGTACATCTTTCATAATCCAGACAAAGTGCATTAATCATGTGGACAAACATTTCTCTACGTTGTCTCTAAATTCCCACTCATTAACTGTGGTCTTAGTCTGACTGATGCAGTTAAATGAGTTAAATTAAACTAGTGCTGTGATCGTGATAGAGTGCGTTGTTTTTTCTGTTATTCAGAGAAGAGAGAAAAGTCTGAAGATATTATTTAACAATGAACAAAGAATGAGTGATGATATAATAACGAAGATCCACTATATGATATAACTTTATAGAACTCATCCGTCCTTTGACAGACAGAGAAAGTGTTGAAACAATCTTATACTAAAATACTGAAGCCTCTGTTTGTGGACTCAATAAAGACAGAAATGTTTTCATGTACTTTCATAAGCCTTTGTCTGACAGTCGCTGAACTGAATGTGTTGTTGTTTGAGCAGTCACTAAAACACCAGAGATTTGACTAATGTCCTCTCTGAATGTAGATGAATCCATGTTGAAGTCATTTGAACTGTTGTCAGCGTTTGTTCAGTTTAATTCTTCTCGTCCAGTGATGACACTTTCTGACCAATCAGTGGCCGGCAGTGTGTTGACGTGTTACGCCATTGGCTAACCAGGTGAAGCACATGAAGCTAAAACCTCTGTATCCTGATAGCTCAGCTGTTCATGGGTCAAGACCAAAGAAGGATTTCCCTCATAGATGATGTGATGAATGTGGGTTAGGGTTAGGGTTAGGGATGTAGTGAAGGTGTGTGTAAGGGGTTAGGGTTAGGGATGGTTGAGGGTGATGCTTCAGATGTTGTGATGGTGTGTGTTGTGTCCTCAGAGCAGTGCACTGTGGGTGACCTCCATGTTCTCTGATCCATTCTCTGCTCGTCAGCAGCTTGTGTTACATAAACTCTGCTGCATCACAGACACAAACCACTGCTTCATGTGCTGCTAATCCACACATTTATCAACATTTCAGACAGTGTTGTGAGAATACCACTAAACTATTTAGAGGGTGTGACATTTAAAACTACACTTATATATATATATATATATATATATAATTATTATTCTCCTGTCGGTCGTTGTGAACAGAAGTAATGTCATATTGTTTATAAGTACTGTGATGGTGCAGCGTTCACTAAATCTCAGGTTGGTTCTTATCACCAGTGACTGTAAAGCAGTTGTTTTCACTGTAACTGAATCAGTTCATTAAAATATGATCTCAGTTCTTCATCTGTGATTAAAGCACAGACTCTGACCATTAATGTGTTGTGAACTGATATCAGTGGACATTTGATATCTGACACACAGAATGTCCAGTGTCTTCATGTTTATATTGCACTAATTCATTCAAATACATGTTCACAATACCTTCATATTTTCCTTGATTCATTTGGCTTCGTCTGACTTTGTTGATACGTCCTCAAATCTGTTCTCCAGCCAATAAACACATAAATACTTGAAGCTTACAATGCTGTATAACTTCAGAAGATGTAATATTGTTAATATGTTCTTGGAAAGAAAAGAAGTGTTTGTGAAGGAGACCGTGTGACTTTATATTATATATATATTATATATGAACTGATGTTCTGGTGATAACAGTGTGTTGGTACATTCTGTTTTTCCTGCTGATGTCACTTCATATGTCAGTATTTCTAGTAAATGTCATATGGAACAAACCTCTGGATGAGCTGCAGGGGTTGAAGAATAGTTCAGTTTTTAAGTGTTAATATATACTGTAGATTTAATGTATAATGTTTAGTTATAATATGATGATTATCAATGCAACAGCCTTTAGAAATATGAAAATATCTAAAATCTAAGACCATATGTTGTCTCATCATCAATATATTGCCCTGCTTGATTGAGCGTCTGAGCGAGAGTTTGAAGCCAGAGAAGGACGTCGAGGTGTAGAAGAACTGATGAGTCACAAGAGCTGAGGACTGAGTCATGGTCGACTATAGATCACTGCAGGTCCTTTAAAGAATACACTTCTTATCCATGTGCATTACATGTTATGTTAAATACACGGTGGATGCACATGTAAAATCAGAGAGACAGAAAGAGAAAACACAGGTTTGAGGTTGATGGTTGAAAAGAGTGAATTCTCTGGAAGAAGTCCTTTGTCAGGCGGCCATTGTCAACAGCAGCCTTATCATGAGCTCACAGACGATGACCTTCAGTCATGATGGATGGATGCTAAGCTAATGTTACCCTCTGTAACATCTCCAATCCGGCTCATTTAAAAATGTTGTTGACATTTGTGAGGTTTGGGTGAACTTTTGATCAAAGCTTTGTCATGAGTGAGTCATGTGACTGCAAAGGTGTCAGGTTCAAAAACAACAGGGTTAAACAGGCTCATGATGTAAACACTGAAGCGCTAACGCTAAATGTCTTTATGTCTTCTGTCTTTTCAGGTGAGGCCTGTGGAGTACGTCCATGTAGAGAACCCCCCCCCCCCCTGCTGTTCTTCTGAGGAGAACAAGTACTTTTCTTCTTCTTTTTTTTCTACCTGGAAGCAACCCGCCAACTCTTGAATTCATGATCACATGACCGTGGATATGGACGCAGTCCTATCCGACTTTGTCCGTTCCACTGGAGCTGAACCAGGATTGGCCAGAGATCTGCTCGAGGGTGAGTTTTACTGCAGAGAACTATTTGTATTCAGGTATTTTATTGTTAACAGAAATAGTTTATAGCCAGAGTCAGCAGGGCTGCTGTTGCCTAGCAGCAACACCACTTACACTTTAGAATATGGCTTAAAAATGCAGTACAGAGTACAAGAAGCCAGCGAGACAAATTCTGATATTTGTCCAAGCAAAGGAATGTTCCACTGACCTTTGATAAGATGTCAACCTGTGGTCAATGGTTCATGTCATTAAGAATAGAAAGGAGCTCTATGTGTTAGCTCATGTCGCTGATACCTTCTCTTGCTCCGTAGGTAAGAACTGGGATTTCACCGCCGCGCTCAGTGACTTTGAGCAGCTTCGACAGGTGCATGCTGGGAACCTGGCGTATTCTTTGGCAGAGGAGCGATCATATCTGCCTCCAGAAAAGGAGATGGCTCGTGTGGGTCGGCCATTACTACACCGACAGGATGAGGTGGTACAAGGTAAGAGCGTTCAGACTCACAGTGTGTGAACTATTGTTAAACACCCAAAAACAAGAGCAGGAAGTGTCACACTCTGACTGACTGTCAGATATTTACCTCTGACTGTCGTCTTCTCACAGCCACAGAGAAGCGTCTGTCCAGAGGAATCTCTCATGCCAGTTCAACCATCGTGTCTTTGGCTCGTTCTCATGTCTCGAGCGCTGGAGGAAGCAGCAGCAGCAGCAGCAGTAGCAGCAGCAGCAGTGAACCTCTTCTGGAAACTCCTCTGTGCACTTTCCAGCTCCCAGACCTCACCATGTACC